>NW_026441800.1:0-80000 GCF_025612915.1 Magallana angulata
CAAAGGTTACTTAGGTGACTCAGATAACCTTTAAAACGTTCTCATTTTATGTAATGAATCTATCTGTTTGGTATTTTCATAATACCAGTATAAATAAACATTTATTAAATTCAATGCGTTTTAAAATGTTAAGATATCCTGTAAAATGAGCATCACATCTTACGTGGACACAAAATGGTGGGTTTCAAATTCCACGTTCCGTCAGAGGTGCACACTATGTTGTCCATTGTGGTAGAGCGGTGGCCTTGGGTACAGGAGAAGGAGCACGAGACCCCGATCTTTCTACTGCAGGTTGATGACAATACAGCATTGCCCACTAGCACTGGACACAATTTTGCTGAAAGGAGACATTATTTTACTACGTTAAAACCGTGTTTTCATAAAAGTCAACTGTCATAAATTAACAGATTTTTTACATAAAAGATTATAAATTAAAATATATATTTTTAAAACAATAACAGCGATATACAGGCACGATCCCAATGCATTTAAGTTTGGTGTTATGTAAAATATAAATTCAGGTCATCAATCGACTTTAGTTTTGAATAAAGCTCCTTGGAAAAAGCTGAGCCCCGGCTCCGTTTGGTTTCCAAACAGAAGAAAGGTAAGAATCGTGAAGATTCTATTTCAAAGGAAATTACACGGGAACAGCTGCGTTCCGATTTGTTGTAGTTTCCTCAATTATCAACATGACGGAATCATGAATATTTCACTCAAAGAAAACAACACGGTCTGGTTCATGCTCCACCCATTAGGTGCCTTTGATCAAAAGATATGCAGTGACCTTCAATGATGTTTGTAGGTGAAGTGTAAGGGTCATATCAGACCATGCAAAAACCCTTTTCAGAATATAATACTCTCCCCTTAGCCCTATGTGGCTAATACTTTTCTTAAACAAAACTGTTTAAAAAATTGCACAGTGACCTTGAACCAACTCAATAAGAAGGTCATAGCGATCTCTTTATAATCAGTTTTAGACCGTAGATAAATTCCCATTTGCGTAATCTTGCTCAGATTGAACAAAAATGTCTGTATTTAAGAGATAATGGGATCAGATGGAAAGTTTTAGGGTAATGTCAAAGCAAATGTTTCTGAAAATCTTTTCATCTTATTGTCCATTTTTTAAGGTCACCATCTCAATGTTGTTTAGTTTTGTTCTTATTGGCAGGTTTAAAGATAGACGACAAAAGAGGAAGACTTGAAACTCTCTGGGATAATGAAACTTTTGTTGTAGATTGGGGAAAGGGGCTTAAATTTTATTGTCCATCAATTCCGATCGTCACCGAAAATGAGATGAAAAAAAAATTTAACTTTTTTTTTTACATGTGACTGATTTTTTCAGGTTTTTTTTTAACTTTTTAAAATTTTTATATACATTTTTATAGCTTTGATATAGATATTATGCAGAATAGTTTGTTGGTCTATTTTGTCACTTCCGATCGATATTAAAGTTTAAAATGTATGAATTTAAATGTATTTCAACATTTATCCTATTTTATTTTCTGTAGATTGGATTAAAGAGTGACCTACTTAAAAAATAACAGAACCACGTTTTCGGTATGAAAATGTCGAGATGACAAGATGACGTAAAATATGTTTAAAATCTAAAATATTTGAAAAAGTAAAGACTTCTTACATCAGAAAACAAAACAAACAAATGAATATATGATCCGAATTGATTAAAGACAACGGAGAAAAAAACGTAGAATGTCAAATTACGAAGTTTTTGCTTTTTAAGTGCTGAAAAAAAACCTGTTTTAACTCAACGTTTATTGTATTAACGTATCGTTCTGTGTTATAATAATAAATAATTTATTGTATGAATATTCGGCATATATATAAATTTATTTCCCGAGAAAAATAATATATTCCGTAAAGCGTACATTTAGCCATACGAAAATATGATCCTAGCTTCTTTGGGGAATATATTTTCATATCCCATTATTTATGCAATAAATGTATAACATCTGCGGGTTTCAAAACAAAAATCCACTTCTCAAATTCAAGCCAAATAAACAAGTTTGATATATAATGCAAGACTGTTACATGTACCGGCTTCAAAGCAATTGCAGCGTTTATAACGCCGAAAACTTGATGTCGGTTTTTTTAGTATTGTGACGTTAAAAACAGGGACCCATTTCTCGTGACGGCAGTCATAAACTATTTGTATGAATATAATGTATTTATATTTTGTTTGGAAATTTATGGAAAAACTACGGTATTCAAAACACTACATCTACATATAACGAGTATGAGTCCCTCTATTTCGTACGGAAACTTATTGTTAATTCATAGCTCTATTATAATAGAAACTGACGGTACTGAAATATACCCGCCCCGTTTATTGATTGATTGAAATATACAGCGACTGAAATTGACAGGACTAAAACATACACGTCCCCTCTATCAATTGTCAAAACCTACAGCGACCTTAGAAAAAATCCGCACTTTCTAAAATAATCATGATGATGTCAGACTCAAATTCCCATACGAGACGATTTGGCTGTTTCTTTCAGCTACATGTAATTATAACTTACTGATGTACATAATCATTAACAGTTATTAAGTTACTTTAACTTGCTTTTTACAATCAATTAATTAATTTGTTGGAAAAAGATGTAAATATAAACAATAAAATCTATTGCTATTGCAATAATTCTTCAACTATTTTGAACTTACAAAATAGATGAAATAATCGTTAGTGCGTTACGCGTTACTGAAATTGTGTGCATACACGAAAGCAGTTAAAGACTATATCTTTAAAAAATTATGATTCAATCCTTAGACATAATGTATATAGATTATTTGAAAACATGATCAGATAGATACAGGAAAAGGAATACAGCAAGTTGTTATTTAATCATGCACAATAAAAACTAGGTTTTCAAGATATGGTACAATATGTAACTTAAGCACTTAGAAAGTAAACTTACCAATGCAAAGATGTCTCAACAAAATTATAGTTTCAAAGATAAGTATTATCCTTAAATGCTGCATCTTATCTCTAACGCAAATCGAAACTTGAAAAAATTCCATGGTTTAAAAATACCCATACTAAGGTATTCGGTTCAACAAGGAAGTTGGCATTGTTTGAAAACGTTGAATTTTGCGCATAAATACATATATTTACATTCTAATGCGTTTTTTCATAAAATTCAGTGATGTTTAAATGCCTCTAAATGCAACACCTAATCACTGCTTATGAATTTACGAGTAATTTCAAAATGTAGTTCTCAAACAGTGATTTTTATGTTGTTGGTTCAAAATGTATTTCATAAATGTTGTCAAAACACCATGTTTTATAATTATTCAACAAAAAAGTTGACTTTCTTGTTATAAATAAAATTTCAAGAGCTATTGTTCATGGATTATATTTTCATACTCGTCGATCTCATCTCAACAGTCTATGTGAAAACCAGTTTAAACCGGTTTTAAGAAACAGCTGTTCTTGCTGTTACTAATTCACTCCCTCCGTGATCTGCACTTTATATCAATTTATTTAAGTAAATAATTAAATTTTTCAGTAATGGAATGTAAATATAAGCATTAAATGATTTATTTTTGACGTCGTCGTGTCAATAACTGCCGTCAGGTGAGCAGACAAATTATCATAACGCGCGTTATTCAATTTGTCTGCTCACCTGACGGCAGTTATTGACAAGTCGACGTCAAAAATAAATCATTCAATGCTATAGTTTATTGTAACGAAATTCGTTTCGTTTGTGTTGCGTTATAGGAAAACACGTTGTTAGTGATGAATTTGTAAGTAGTCTTTCACAAGGGGCAAACAGACCTTGACGGTCACCTGAGTACCATTGTCATTAGACTGACATCTCAGAGAGTGTCATGTTTGCATATCAAGCTTCATTTTGAAGTTTAAACCCTAATCTGAGACTCCTCTGACTATATAACCTGGCTTTTATTGTTTGATGTTTGAAAAATATATTCATTCATACACATGAAATGGGGTGGGAGAGAGGAGGTGAGAGAGTTGGAGGAATCTCGGATTATTTATACCTTAACTCTGAGGGCCAAAAATTGTAAACATTTGGCAATGAGAGACTTGCAGGCCTTTATAGGCTAAAATTTACCATATAGTTTTTAAGATAAAGTTAACATTATTAATGAATGATACATCCAGGTACATGTAGCAAACATTTATAGTAAAAAAACTTGTTTAATATATGGTCATATTTACCCCCCCCCCCCCCCCTCGAAAAATACCTAGAAAAAATCCTCAGCTTCTGTCCGATTTCCTGGGCAGTGAATTTCGCAATTGATTATCAGGACATGATGAATAAAATAATAATGCATGACTTTATCTCTAAGGCCTGCGATAGTATAGAAGAAAATTTATTTAAATCAATATAATTATACGTTTTCACTATGTGGCCATATTAGCTTGGCCATAGGGCTTGAATCCCTGACCCAGGGACCATGAATTTTACAATGTAGGTAAGGACTTTTTTTTATTTTTGACATTATAACTGTTCATTTAGTTTTTCTAAAATGTCAATGGTAGTAGAGAAGAAGATTTTTTTCAAGAGAACTCGATGGTCGTGGCCATTTTTAGACTGTATTTGATCTCCTTTAGAATAAGTGCTTTTTAAAAAAAAGAAAAGCCAGGAAAATGTCAAAATTTAAAACCTAAAATATATATTTTTTTTACTAAATAAATGTTTATAGCTAAACACTCATATCTGAAAATTTTAGGTAGATTTGATGGTTATAACTATTGACTATTCAGCCTCCTTAAGATTGAGATTTATTTAATACATTTTTACTTTACATATATTTTGCTTTATTGGCCCTACCCTAGGGCCTGAACTCCCGTTCAGGAGCAATGAATATTACTTCGTAGATGGCTTCACGGATACCATAACCATGCATTTAGTTTTTATCAAATGTATGTGGGTGAATTGATCTGATTTGAAAACATCCCGACTATATTGCCACGTACTTAAACACGTGAACTCTGATAGCACGCCATAAAAATAAACACTGTAAAATTATATCACAATTTATCGTTGATATTACACATTTGACTTTTAGTTTACATAAAACTATTAATGCAAATGTTTCAAAGAAATTACATGTAATATTTGACCAACGTAACCAGTTATATGTGTGAATCACTGTGTAAACAACATATCCAAAACTTGTGAATAATTATAAATAATTAATATTCAGAAAAATTCACCGGCGACGCTATACTAATACAATATACATTTAAATATGTTACAATGTATGCATATATAGTATACAGGTTTATATGTGTTTACGCTACCAGTGTTAGTTTTTGTTTTCATGTGAAAAGTTGAATTATATTGTATGTAATTCGGTAAGAGCTGATTTGTCTACAATATGGTTGCAGAAAGCTCTCTTTACCAGTGCATGAATGTAACATCAATTAAAGGAAGCAACTGTGAGGCTTGTGACCATGCAAAACTTAACAGTTACTACAAATATAATAATATTACAGGTCCTTATCGTTAGATCTGAAGAGAATCTGTGTGTGTACATGTGTGCCTGTTTTATATTACATCAAATGGGTAGATGTATACATTATGGGCCTGTGAATATGGTGCAATAATTTACGTTGCAAATGTTTGTGTGTTGGTAGTTAGGGGGCTCTTGTTCCCTGACAATCCATAAAGGAGGACAATGAAACACCTCTTCGTGACCTTGATAGAAGATGTTGACAATGCGAGTAATATGCGTCTTATGAATAACTTAATGCATCAGTGCATAGCGGGGTAGGGTTCAAATCCTCTGACCTACTTTATGCATCGGAACACAAGTATGTGTATACCACAAGGGTTCCTACATAGGGCCTGTTGTATGACTTTTGTACATCGATTGCAGACACAGTGTATCTACTACACCACAGGGGAACACCGAAAGGGGCTGTAGGTTGGACTACTTTAAAAATCAGTCTACGACGGGTATCCTGATGTGTCTTGGCTGCCTTGAGTGTAGGCAATACTATCAATACGTTGAGTAAAGATATATCCCCGACCCTTGATTATATCGTTTTCAGTCACCCAAATCCAGAGACGGATCCAGCAATTTGGAAAAAGGGGGGATCCATTTGATGAAAATCAATATGTTCAAAATTCGTCATTTGTCAATAAACAAGGACTTTTTGAACGTTTTCAGTGCGTATTCAACTGTATTTAATAAGCATTTATCTCATCACTATCTATTTCAACATCAGAGTGCACTGCATTATTGAGCGATTTGCCGTTTTGGTTAAGGTAAGGAAGAGTTGCATAATATCTAGCCTTAAGAAACCTAAGTTTCCAGCAATAAGAAATTGCGTCTATGCTTGATAGAAAAAAAAACACTAAGAAACATAAAATAACTCAGACTAATTGCGACAAACTATTATAAAAATGGATATTTTGGTATTTTTTTTATGTTTTTTAAATTTTTTTATGTTTTTAAATTCTGAACTATTTATCAATTTTGATTTCTATCGATTGCCTTCTTAAATAAAGGTCTAAATGATAGGATATGACTAAAGAATGGGAATAATTTATCTGCTGAAACGTGATGGTACGTGTGTAATACAATGGCAAAAGAAATTGTCGTCCCAGGGAACTTGATGTGACCTCTGTAATGAGTGCGCTGACATCATCCGGCACTAGTACTGATGCGATCATATTTAGAAAATTTTTGAAAAGTTGTGCATTTTCATAATGGTTAACTCCTTACACAGAATTTCCGATTCTTGGAAACAAAACATTAAGAAATTCTTTAAATAAGCAATTTTAAAGGCATTATTTGAGATAATTACAGTATTTCTATTATAAATGGGAAAAATTGCCTTTAAATAGGCATTGAACGTTTTCAAAAAAAGGCATATGTCCGAGAGAAAGAGGGGGTTTCGACCCCTGGAACCCCCCCCCCCCACCCCCCACCCCCCCCCCCCGGATCAGCCAGTACAATCAACTCTGAATATATCAATGAATTGTGATAAAATACTTTTTTACAAACAGTATGCATTTTTGATCATTCATATGTACAATATCTTTATCGTGGTCTTTTATATATGCTTTATTTAGTTTTCGTTAAGGTAACATGCTCACTGTTCATCTATTTTTTATGCAATAGGCTTAACGAGGCCGGGTCTAATTTGTTCTGCCCTAGATTTTTTCATGAAAATTTTTACCTGAATTTCTACTGATAAAATTATTTTTTAAGATAAAAAAAATAAGACATTTACCACACCGTTTGTTTTAAGAAATGAAGATATTAATTTTTCTATTGATCGACGTATCAAAGAAAAAATTGACCGGAAAACTTCATCAATGCGCGTAGCGCATTGATGAAAAAGTTTTCCGGTCAATTTTTTATTATCTTCATTTTTTATTATCTTCATTTCTTATCATTTAATAAAACATTTTCAAATAAAAAAATGTGATGTGTCATTGATCAAAAATGTAAATAATGTAAATGAAGCGGCGCGTATGAATACAAAACAACAAAAGCAACAATATTCAAAATGGATGCGCCTTCAGCTGATGCAGAGCTATTGAGCTGAATTAAAGGATTAAACACAAATAGTGAGTTAAAATCTGAACCGGCTGAATTGAAAACGAAAGGGAAATACATGCGATAGCTTGTGATATTATTCCCTGTGCCGAAAAACTCGTAATAAAACTAGTTTTCATGTGAGATCGCTGGAATATGCAACTGGACATAACCATCCAAGGAAAGGCGATCGTGGATGAAAATAGCTGATATGTCGACAGAGAATAGTATGTAAAAGCGACTTTTGTAAACGTTGTGGTAACTAGATAGCCAGTGATGTACTTAAATGATATATCAGCCGCTTGGAATACGCAGAAGGAGTTGATGCATCACTCATAGCTTTTCTTTACGAAGCTTATTCTGATGACCGATCATGTACGTGTGTAAATTTAAAAATTATCGTTACCAAATTTGAACAGCAGTGTTACCGTGAAAGTTTATAGGCCTATATGTTCGTTATAATATTCCTGGAAAAGGAACAGCCAGCCTCGCTGTAAATGTTGATTGATCTCAAGCAGACGAAATCGTGAGAAGACGCTTAATTTTCTATTTCGTGAATCAAATAATGTGTTTTGTTAATTTTTGAAGGTTAAAACTTTCAATTTTTTATATTCACAAGGTTGCATTTTGTTTGCTGACAATAAAACAGACACAACTTTACATTTTCTTGACAGTGTTTATCTTGGAAATTCCCGTTCTATAAATAGTGTTAGATCAGAACAGTTGAGAAAAGTAGATCCGGCAAAAATTTTATTGATGCAGGTATCAAAGAAATTTTTCGACCAATCAGAAGCGCCGATATCTCATCAAATAAATAAATATTAAATGATTAGGGGGTCATCTCAAAGTTTGTTAATCTTTAACATAGGACCTTATGGGATTTCGCTTGAAATGTATCAATTTTGCGCATTTTTTTTTAAACTTCTGCCCTAGGGATTTCTTTTTCTGTTCTACATATTAAAGTTATTGCTAAAAGGCATCAAATGGTCAATTAACAAAAAACCTTTTACCTCCTGGTTTGTTCCAGGGGTCTTTTCAATGTTGATTTTTGTACGCCCAATTTCCCAGATTTGTCAGATAATGGCTATTTTTTATTTGACAAAGGCGGAAAAGGTGATCTTTATAGTATTATGAAAGCATTCAGACATATTTAAGTAATAAAAGAATATATAACATCACATATTAAGGTTCATTAATATAAAATTCATGGTTACTGTCTTGAAATATATGAGTTAAGCTATATTTAGGCGGGTTAAGAAAACGTGACAGAGGGTTAGGCCTGCTGAACCCTCTTCACGATTTCGACCCGAGCCCTAATATAGTTTATACTTCGAGACAGTTATGTTTATTCCACAATATAACATTAATTTTATGCATTAAACGAGCCATTTTCAACATATTTCGCTGAATATCTGCAGTTGAAACTATCACGCCATGGCGTCAATCAAGCAAAAAGATGACGTCACATTACAAATGAAACGCTGCGCGAAAGCGTGCGTACTCGTTATGTACTCGGCCTCGTTAAGCTTATCACTCTTAAACATGGAACAGTAAAGTAGGCAATATCATTCAACCTATACACTGCGTATAAACAAGAGGCCACGCATTTTTGAGATGCTTTATGCAATACTGATCCTCATTGAAGGTCTCAGTTTCAACGAAAATAATGTTTTTACGATTTAGGTTTGTGGGTTTGACCTATAAATGGTCCAGGTAACGTTTTAGTTCGGTCTGGACTGGGAGTGTACAATGAGTATACAGTTAAATAGGCCATATATCATTTCAACTGTTTTGCTGAAGGTCAAGATTAAGTAAATGGAATGTGCCTTCATGTTTAGAAAATTCAATATATACATGTACGCGGGTCAATAAAAAAATAAGAAGACTTTTGCCATAGCTATGTTATTTAACTTCAGATTACTAAATTTATTAGACATAGTTTAACAATTCTCTCAATTAATTTGAAATTATAAAAAATCATATATTCTTTTATATAATCTAATTCGGCGAAAATGAGGTAACAGCACAAGATCTTAATTTGTGTTATGTCAACAATAAACCATAATTTATTATTATGTTGAAAGTAATAATCTCCATAAATTGGCCTTAAAATCAAGTAATATAATATTAAACCTAAAATTAAAAACTGTCATAAAAATCTATGTACACAGGCAAAAGTGGCTCGCATGGATCTCATATGAAATTCGCATGAAGTTCATGCGAATTCTTCGCATGAGAAAGAGACGAAAAGTAACACGCATGAATTTCATGCGAAAACTTCATGCGATTTTGACATAATTTTCTTGCGAATATCATATGATAAAAATTTCGCACGATATTCATGCGAAAATGTATATCTTATGTTTCACTGCTGTTTCATGCGAATATCATGCAAAACAGGGACCTATTTCTCGTGACGGCAGTCATAAAGTATTTGTATGAATATAATGTATTTATATTTTGTTTGGAAATTTATGGAAAAACTACGGTATTCAAAACACTACATCTACATATAACGAGTATGAGTCCCTCTATTTCTTACGGAAACTTATTGTTAATTCATAGCTCTATTATAATAGAAACTGACGGTACTGAAATATACCCGCCCCGTTTATTGATTGATTGAAATATACAGCGACTGAAATTGACAGGACTAAAACATACACGTCCCCTCTATCAATTGTCAAAACCTACAGCGACCTTAGAAAAAATCCGCACTTTCTAAAATAATCATGATGATGTCAGACTCAAATTCCCATACGAGACGATTTGGCTGTTTCTTTCAGCTACATGTAATTATAACTTACTGATGTACATAATCATTAACAGTTATTAAGTTACTTTAACTTGCTTTTTACAATCAATTAATTAATTTGTTGGAAAAAGATGTAAATATAAACAATAAAATCTATTGCTATTGCAATAATTCTTCAACTATTTTGAACTTACAAAATAGATGAAATAATCGTTAGTGCGTTACGCGTTACTGAAATTGTGTGCATACACGAAGGCAGTTAAAGACTATATCTTTAAAAAATTATGATTCAATCCTTAGACATAATGTATATAGATTATTTGAAAACATGATCAGATAGATACAGGAAAAGGAATACAGCAAGTTGTTATTTAATCATGCACAATAAAAACTAGGTTTTCAAGATATGGTACAATATGTAACTTAAGCACTTAGAAAGTAAACTTACCAATGCAAAGATGTCTCAACAAAATTATAGTTTCAAAGATAAGTATTATCCTTAAATGCTGCATCTTATCTCTAACGCAAATCGAAACTTGAAAAAATTCCATGGTTTAAAAATACCCATACTAAGGTATTCGGTTCAACAAGGAAGTTGGCATTGTTTGAAAACGTTGAATTTTGCGCATAAATACATATATTTACATTCTAATGCGTTTTTTCATAAAATTCAGTGATGTTTAAATGCCTCTAAATGCAACACCTAATCACTGCTTATGAATTTACGAGTAATTTCAAAATGTAGTTCTCAAACAGTGATTTTTATGTTGTTGGTTCAAAATGTATTTCATAAATGTTGTCAAAACACCATGTTTTATAATTATTCAACAAAAAAGTTGTTTTTCTTGTTATAAACAAAATTTCAAGAGCTATTGTTCATGGATTATATTTTCATACTCGTCGATCTCATCTCAACAGTCTATGTGAAAACCAGTTTAAACCGGTTTTAAGAAACAGCTGTTCTTGCTGTTACTAATTCACTCCCTCCGTGATCTGCACTTTATATCAATTTATTTAAGTAAATAATTAAATTTTTCAGTAATGGAATGTAAATATAAGCATTAAATGATTTATTTTTGACGTCGTCGTGTCAATAACTGCCGTCAGGTGAGCAGACAAATTATCATAACGCGCGTTATTCAATTTGTCTGCTCACCTGACGGCAGTTATTGACAAGTCGACGTCAAAAATAAATCATTCAATGCTATAGTTTATTGTAACGAAATTCGTTTCGTTTGTGTTGCGTTATAGGAAAACACGTTGTTAGTGATGAATTTGTAAGTAGTCTTTCACAAGGGGCAAACAGACCTTGACGGTCACCTGAGTACCATTGTCATTAGACTGACATCTCAGAGAGTGTCATGTTTGCATATCAAGCTTCATTTTGAAGTTTAAACCCTAATCTGAGACTCCTCTGACTATATAACCTGGCTTTTATTGTTTGATGTTTGAAAAATATATTCATTCATACACATGAAATGGGGTGGGAGAGAGGAGGTGAGAGAGTTGGAGGAATCTCGGATTATTTATACCTTAACTCTGAGGGCCAAAAATTGTAAACATTTGGCAATGAGAGACTTGCAGGCCTTTATAGGCTAAAATTTACCATATAGTTTTTAAGATAAAGTTAACATTATTAATGAATGATACATACAGGTACATGTAGCAAACATTTATAGTAAAAAAACTTGTTTAATATATGGTCATATTTACCCCCCCCCCCCCTCGAAAAATACCTAGAAAAAATCCTCAGCTTCTGTCCGATTTCCTGGGCAGTGAATTTCGCAATTGATTATCAGGACATGATGAATAAAATAATAATGCATGACTTTATCTCTAAGGCCTGCGATAGTATAGAAGAAAATTTATTTAAATCAATATAATTATACGTTTTCACTATGTGGCCATATTAGCTTGGCCATAGGGCTTGAATCCCTGACCCAGGGACCATGAATTTTACAATGTAGGTAAGGACTTTTTTATTTTTGACATTATAACTGTTCATTTAGTTTTTCTAAAATGTCAATGGTAGTAGAGAAGAAGATTTTTTTCAAGAGAACTCGATGGTCGTGGCCATTTTTAGACTGTATTTGATCTCCTTTAGAATAAGTGCTTTTTAAAAAAAAGAAAAGCCAGGAAAATGTCAAAATTTAAAACCTAAAATATATATTTTTTTTACTAAATAAATGTTTATAGCTAAACACTCATATCTGAAAATTTTAGGTAGATTTGATGTTTATAACTATTGACTATTCAGCCTCCTTAAGATTGAGATTTATTTAATACATTTTTACTTTACATATATTTTGCTTTATTGGCCCTACCCTAGGGCCTGAACCCCCGTTCAGGAGCAATGAATATTACTTCGTAGATGGCTTCACGGATACCATAACCATGCATTTAGTTTTTATCAAATGTATGTGGGTGAATTGATCTGATTTAAAAACATCCCGACTATATTGCCACGTACTTAAACACGTGAACTCTGATAGCACGCCATAAAAATAAACACTGTAAAATTATATCACAATTTATCGTTGATATTACACATTTGACTTTTAGTTTACATAAAACTATTAATGCAAATGTTTCAAAGAAATTACATGTAATATTTGACCAACGTAACCAGTTATATGTGTGAATCACTGTGTAAACAACATATCCAAAACTTGTGAATAATTATAAATAATTAATATTCAGAACAATTCACCGGCGACGCTATACTAATACAATATACATTTAAATATGTTACAATGTATGCATATATAGTATACAGGTTTATATGTGTTTACGCTACCAGTGTTAGTTTTTGTTTTCATGTGAAAAGTTGAATTATATTGTATGTAATTCGGTAAGAGCTGATTTGTCTACAATATGGTTGCAGAAAGCTCTCTTTACCAGTGCATGAATGTAACATCAATTAAAGGAAGCAACTGTGAGGCTTGTGACCATGCAAAACTTAACAGTTACTACAAATATAATAATATTACAGGTCCTTATCGTTAGATCTGAAGAGAATCTGTGTGTGTACATGTGTGCCTGTTTTATATTACATCAAATGGGTAGATGTATACATTATGGGCCTGTGAATATGGTGCAATAATTTACGTTGCAAATGTCTGTGTGTTGGTAGTTAGGGGGCTCTTGTTCCCTGACAATCCATAAAGGAGGACAATGAAACACCTCTTCGTGACCTTGATAGAAGATGTTGACAATGCGAGTAATATGCGTCTTATGAATAACTTAATGCATCAGTGCATAGCGGGGTAGGGTTCAAATCCTCTGACCTACTTTATGCATCGGAACACAAGTATGTGTATACCACAAGGGTTCCTACATAGGGCCTGTTGTATGACTTTTGTACATCGATTGCAGACACAGTGTATCTACTACACCACAGGGGAACACCGAAAGGGGCTGTAGGTTGGACTACTTTAAAAATCAGTCTACGACGGGTATCCTGATGTGTCTTGGCTGCCTTGAGTGTAGGCAATACTATCAATACGTTGAGTAAAGATATATCCCCGACCCTTGATTATATCGTTTTCAGTCACCCAAATCCAGAGACGGATCCAGCAATTTGGAAAAAGGGGGGATCCATTTGATGAAAATCAATATGTTCAAAATTCGTCATTTGTCAATAAACAAGGACTTTTTGAACGTTTTCAGTGCGTATTCAACTGTATTTAATAAACATTTATCTCATCACTATCTATTTCAACATCAGAGTGCACTGCATTATTGAGCGTTTTGCCGTTTTGGTTAAGGTAAGGAAGAGTTGCATAATATCTAGCCTTAAGAAACCTAAGTTTCCAGCAATAAGAAATTGCGTCTATGCTTGATAGAAAAAAAAACACTAAGAAACATAAAATAACTCAGACTAATTGCGACAAACTATTATAAAAATGGATATTTTGGTATTTTTTTTATGTTTTTGATATTTTTTTATGTTTTTAAATTCTGAACTATTTATCAATTTTGATTTCTATCGATTGCCTTCTTAAATAAAGGTCTAAATGATAGGATATGACTAAAGAATGGGAATAATTTATCTGCTGAAACGTGATGGTACGTGTGTAATACAATGGCAAAAGAAATTGTCGTCCCAGGGAACTTGATGTGACCTCTGTAATGAGTGCGCTGACATCATCCGGCACTAGTACTGATGCGATCATATTTAGAAAATTTTTGAAAAGTTGTGCATTTTCATAATGGTTAACTCCTTACACAGAATTTCCGATTCTTGGAAACAAAACATTACGAAATTCTTTAAATAAGCAATTTTAAAGGCATTATTTGAGATAATTACAGTATTTCTATTATAAATGGGAAAAATTGCCTTTAAATAGGCATTGAACGTTTTCAAAAAAAGGCATATGTCCCAGAGAAAGAGGGGGTTTCGACCCCTGGAACCCCCCCCCCCACCCCCCCCCCCCCCCGGATCTGCCAGTACAATCAACTCTGAATATATCAATGAATTGTGATAAAATACTTTTTTACAAACAGTATGCATTTTTGATCATTCATATGTACAATATCTTTATCGTGGTCTTTTATATATGCTTTATTTAGTTTTCGTTAAGGTAACATGCTCACTGTTCATCTATTTTTTATGCAATAGGCTTAACGAGGCCGGGTCTAATTTGTTCTGCCCTAGCTTTTTTCTTGAAAATTTTTACCTGAATTTCTACTGATAAAATTATTTTTTAAGATAAAAAAATAAGACATTTACCACACCGTTTGTTTAGGGGGTCATCTCAAAGTTTGTTAATCTTTAACATAGGACCTTATGGGATTTCGCTTGAAATGTATCAATTTTGCGCATTTTTTTTTAAACTTCTGCCCTAGGGATTTCTTTTTCTGTTCTACATATTAAAGTTATTGCTAAAAGGCATCAAATGGTCAATTAACAAAAAACCTTTTACCTCCTGGTTTGTTCCAGGGGTCTTTTCAATGTTGATTTTTGTACGCCCAATTTCCCAGATTTGTCAGATAATGGCTATTTTTTATTTGACAAAGGCGGAAAAGGTGATCTTTATAGTATTATGAAAGCATTCAGACATATTTAAGTAATAAAAGAATATATAACATCACATATTAAGGTTCATTAATATAAAATTCATGGTTACTGTCTTGAAATATATGAGTTAAGCTATATTTAGGCGGGTTAAGAAAACGTGACAGAGGGTTAGGCCTGCTGAACCCTCTTCACGATTTCGACCCGAGCCCTAATATAGTTTATACTTCGAGACAGTTATGTTTATTCCACAATATAACATTAATTTTATGCATTAAACGAGCCATTTTCAACATATTTCGCTGAATATCTGCAGTTGAAACTATCACGCCATGGCGTCAATCAAGCAAAAAGATGACGTCACATTACAAATGAAACGCTGCGCGAAAGCGTGCGTACTCGTTATGTACTCGGCCTCGTTAAGCTTATCACTCTTAAACATGGAACAGTAAAGTAGGCAATATCATTCAACCTATACACTGCGTATAAACAAGAGGCCACGCATTTTTGAGATGCTTTATGCAATACTGATCCTCATTGAAGGTCTCAGTTTCAACGAAAATAATGTTTTTACGATTAAGGTTTGTGGGTTTGACCTATAAATGGTCCAGGTAACGTTTTAGTTCGGTCTGGACTGGGAGTGTACAATGAGTATACAGTTAAATAGGCCATATATCATTTCAACTGTTTTGCTGAAGGTCAAGATTAAGTAAATGGAATGTGCCTTCATGTTTAGAAAATTCAATATATACATGTACGCGGGTCAATAAAAAAATAAGAAGACTTTTGCCATAGCTATGTTATTTAACTTCAGATTACTAAATTTATTAGACATAGTTTAACAATTCTCTCAATTAATTTGAAATTATAAAAAATCATATATTCTTTTATATAATCTAATTCGGCGAAAATGAGGTAACAGCACAAGATCTTAATTTGTGTTATGTCAACAATAAACCATAATTTATTATTATGTTGAAAGTAATAATCTCCATAAATTGGCCTTAAAATCAAGTAATATAATATTAAACCTAAAATTAAAAACTGTCATAAAAATCTATGTACACAGGCAAAAGTGGCTCGCATGGATCTCATATGAAATTCGCATGAAGTTCATGCGAATTCTTCGCATGAGAAAGAGACGAAAAGTAACACGCATGAATTTCATGCGAAAACTTCATGCGATTTTGACATAATTTTCTTGCGAATATCATATGATAAAAATTTCGCACGATATTCATGCGAAAATGTATATCTTATGTTTCACTGCTGTTTCATGCGAATATCATGCAAAACAGGGACCTATTTCTCGTGACGGCAGTCATAAAGTATTTGTATGAATATAATGTATTTATATTTTGTTTGGAAATTTATGGAAAAACTACGGTATTCAAAACACTACATCTACATATAACGAGTATGAGTCCCTCTATTTCTTACGGAAACTTATTGTTAATTCATAGCTCTATTATAATAGAAACTGACGGTACTGAAATATACCCGCCCCGTTTATTGATTGATTGAAATATACAGCGACTGAAATTGACAGGACTAAAACATACACGTCCCCTCTATCAATTGTCAAAACCTACAGCGACCTTAGAAAAAATCCGCACTTTCTAAAATAATCATGATGATGTCAGACTCAAATTCCCATACGAGACGATTTGGCTGTTTCTTTCAGCTACATGTAATTATAACTTACTGATGTACATAATCATTAACAGTTATTAAGTTACTTTAACTTGCTTTTTACAATCAATTAATTAATTTGTTGGAAAAAGATGTAAATATAAACAATAAAATCTATTGCTATTGCAATAATTCTTCAACTATTTTGAACTTACAAAATAGATGAAATAATCGTTAGTGCGTTACGCGTTACTGAAATTGTGTGCATACACGAAGGCAGTTAAAGACTATATCTTTAAAAAATTATGATTCAATCCTTAGACATAATGTATATAGATTATTTGAAAACATGATCAGATAGATACAGGAAAAGGAATACAGCAAGTTGTTATTTAATCATGCACAATAAAAACTAGGTTTTCAAGATATGGTACAATATGTAACTTAAGCACTTAGAAAGTAAACTTACCAATGCAAAGATGTCTCAACAAAATTATAGTTTCAAAGATAAGTATTATCCTTAAATGCTGCATCTTATCTCTAACGCAAATCGAAACTTGAAAAAATTCCATGGTTTAAAAATACCCATACTAAGGTATTCGGTTCAACAAGGAAGTTGGCATTGTTTGAAAACGTTGAATTTTGCGCATAAATACATATATTTACATTCTAATGCGTTTTTTCATAAAATTCAGTGATGTTTAAATGCCTCTAAATGCAACACCTAATCACTGCTTATGAATTTACGAGTAATTTCAAAATGTAGTTCTCAAACAGTGATTTTTATGTTGTTGGTTCAAAATGTATTTCATAAATGTTGTCAAAACACCATGTTTTATAATTATTCAACAAAAAAGTTGTTTTTCTTGTTATAAACAAAATTTCAAGAGCTATTGTTCATGGATTATATTTTCATACTCGTCGATCTCATCTCAACAGTCTATGTGAAAACCAGTTTAAACCGGTTTTAAGAAACAGCTGTTCTTGCTGTTACTAATTCACTCCCTCCGTGATCTGCACTTTATATCAATTTATTTAAGTAAATAATTAAATTTTTCAGTAATGGAATGTAAATATAAGCATTAAATGATTTATTTTTGACGTCGTCGTGTCAATAACTGCCGTCAGGTGAGCAGACAAATTATCATAACGCGCGTTATTCAATTTGTCTGCTCACCTGACGGCAGTTATTGACAAGTCGACGTCAAAAATAAATCATTCAATGCTATAGTTTATTGTAACGAAATTCGTTTCGTTTGTGTTGCGTTATAGGAAAACACGTTGTTAGTGATGAATTTGTAAGTAGTCTTTCACAAGGGGCAAACAGACCTTGACGGTCACCTGAGTACCATTGTCATTAGACTGACATCTCAGAGAGTGTCATGTTTGCATATCAAGCTTCATTTTGAAGTTTAAACCCTAATCTGAGACTCCTCTGACTATATAACCTGGCTTTTATTGTTTGATGTTTGAAAAATATATTCATTCATACACATGAAATGGGGTGGGAGAGAGGAGGTGAGAGAGTTGGAGGAATCTCGGATTATTTATACCTTAACTCTGAGGGCCAAAAATTGTAAACATTTGGCAATGAGAGACTTGCAGGCCTTTATAGGCTAAAATTTACCATATAGTTTTTAAGATAAAGTTAACATTATTAATGAATGATACATACAGGTACATGTAGCAAACATTTATAGTAAAAAAACTTGTTTAATATATGGTCATATTTACCCCCCCCCTCGAAAAATACCTAGAAAAAATCCTCAGCTTCTGTCCGATTTCCTGGGCAGTGAATTTCGCAATTGATTATCAGGACATGATGAATAAAATAATAATGCATGACTTTATCTCTAAGGCCTGCAATAGTATAGAAGAAAATTTATTTAAATCAATATAATTATACGTTTTCACTATGTGGCCATATTAGCTTGGCCATAGGGCTTGAATCCCTGACCCAGGGACCATGAATTTTACAATGTAGGTAAGGACTTTTTTATTTTTGACATTATAACTGTTCATTTAGTTTTTCTAAAATGTCAATGGTAGTAGAGAAGAAGATTTTTTTCAAGAGAACTCGATGGTCGTGGCCATTTTTAGACTGTATTTGATCTCCTTTAGAATAAGTGCTTTTTAAAAAAAAGAAAAGCCAGGAAAATGTCAAAATTTAAAACCTAAAATATATATTTTTTTTACTAAATAAATGTTTATAGCTAAACACTCATATCTGAAAATTTTAGGTAGATTTGATGGTTATAACTATTGACTATTCAGCCTCCTTAAGATTGAGATTTATTTAATACATTTTTACTTTACATATATTTTGCTTTATTGGCCCTACCCTAGGGCCTGAACCCCCGTTCAGGAGCAATGAATATTACTTCGTAGATGGCTTCACGGATACCATAACCATGCATTTAGTTTTTATCAAATGTATGTGGGTGAATTGATCTGATTTAAAAACATCCCGACTATATTGCCACGTACTTAAACACGTGAACTCTGATAGCACGCCATAAAAATAAACACTGTAAAATTATATCACAATTTATCGTTGATATTACACATTTGACTTTTAGTTTACATAAAACTATTAATGCAAATGTTTCAAAGAAATTACATGTAATATTTGACCAACGTAACCAGTTATATGTGTGAATCACTGTGTAAACAACATATCCAAAACTTGTGAATAATTATAAATAATTAATATTCAGAAAAATTCACCGGCGACGCTATACTAATACAATATACATTTAAATATGTTACAATGTATGCATATATAGTATACAGGTTTATATGTGTTTACGCTACCAGTGTTAGTTTTTGTTTTCATGTGAAAAGTTGAATTATATTGTATGTAATTCGGTAAGAGCTGATTTGTCTACAATATGGTTGCAGAAAGCTCTCTTTACCAGTGCATGAATGTAACATCAATTAAAGGAAGCAACTGTGAGGCTTGTGACCATGCAAAACTTAACAGTTACTACAAATATAATAATATTACAGGTCCTTATCGTTAGATCTGAAGAGAATCTGTGTGTGTACATGTGTGCCTGTTTTATATTACATCAAATGGGTAGATGTATACATTATGGGCCTGTGAATATGGTGCAATAATTTACGTTGCAAATGTCTGTGTGTTGGTAGTTAGGGGGCTCTTGTTCCCTGACAATCCATAAAGGAGGACAATGAAACACCTCTTCGTGACCTTGATAGAAGATGTTGACAATGCGAGTAATATGCGTCTTATGAATAACTTAATGCATCAGTGCATAGCGGGGTAGGGTTCAAATCCTCTGACCTACTTTATGCATCGGAACACAAGTATGTGTATACCACAAGGGTTCCTACATAGGGCCTGTTGTATGACTTTTGTACATCGATTGCAGACACAGTGTATCTACTACACCACAGGGGAACACCGAAAGGGGCTGTAGGTTGGACTACTTTAAAAATCAGTCTACGACGGGTATCCTGATGTGTCTTGGCTGCCTTGAGTGTAGGCAATACTATCAATACGTTGAGTAAAGATATATCCCCGACCCTTGATTATATCGTTTTCAGTCACCCAAATCCAGAGACGGATCCAGCAATTTGGAAAAAGGGGGGATCCATTTGATGAAAATCAATATGTTCAAAATTCGTCATTTGTCAATAAACAAGGACTTTTTGAACGTTTTCAGTGCGTATTCAACTGTATTTAATAAACATTTATCTCATCACTATCTATTTCAACATCAGAGTGCACTGCATTATTGAGCGTTTTGCCGTTTTGGTTAAGGTAAGGAAGAGTTGCATAATATCTAGCCTTAAGAAACCTAAGTTTCCAGCAATAAGAAATTGCGTCTATGCTTGATAGAAAAAAAAACACTAAGAAACATAAAATAACTCAGACTAATTGCGACAAACTATTATAAAAATGGATATTTTGGTATTTTTTTTATGTTTTTGATATTTTTTTATGTTTTTAAATTCTGAACTATTTATCAATTTTGATTTCTATCGATTGCCTACTTAAATAAAGGTCTAAATGATAGGATATGACTAAAGAATGGGAATAATTTATCTGCTGAAACGTGATGGTACGTGTGTAATACAATGGCAAAAGAAATTGTCGTCCCAGGGAACTTGATGTGACCTCTGTAATGAGTGCGCTGACATCATCCGGCACTAGTACTGATGCGATCATATTTAGAAAATTTTTGAAAAGTTGTGCATTTTCATAATGGTTAACTCCTTACACAGAATTTCCGATTCTTGGAAACAAAACATTACGAAATTCTTTAAATAAGCAATTTTAAAGGCATTATTTGAGATAATTACAGTATTTCTATTATAAATGGGAAAAATTGCCTTTAAATAGGCATTGAACGTTTTCAAAAAAAGGCATATGTCCCAGAGAAAGAGGGGGTTTCGACCCCTGGAACCCCCCCCCCCCCCACCCCCCCCCCCCCCCCCCCCGGATCTGCCAGTACAATCAACTCTGAATATATCAATGAATTGTGATAAAATACTTTTTTACAAACAGTATGCATTTTTGATCATTCATATGTACAATATCTTTATCGTGGTCTTTTATATATGCTTTATTTAGTTTTCGTTAAGGTAACATGCTCACTGTTCATCTATTTTTTATGCAATAGGCTTAACGAGGCCGGGTCTAATTTGTTCTGCCCTAGCTTTTTTCTTGAAAATTTTTACCTGAATTTCTACTGATAAAATTATTTTTTAAGATAAAAAAATAAGACATTTACCACACCGTTTGTTTAGGGGGTCATCTCAAAGTTTGTTAATCTTTAACATAGGACCTTATGGGATTTCGCTTGAAATGTATCAATTTTGCGCATTTTTTTTTAAACTTCTGCCCTAGGGATTTCTTTTTCTGTTCTACATATTAAAGTTATTGCTAAAAGGCATCAAATGGTCAATTAACAAAAAACCTTTTACCTCCTGGTTTGTTCCAGGGGTCTTTTCAATGTTGATTTTTGTACGCCCAATTTCCCAGATTTGTCAGATAATGGCTATTTTTTATTTGACAAAGGCGGAAAAGGTGATCTTTATAGTATTATGAAAGCATTCAGACATATTTAAGTAATAAAAGAATATATAACATCACATATTAAGGTTCATTAATATAAAATTCATGGTTACTGTCTTGAAATATATGAGTTAAGCTATATTTAGGCGGGTTAAGAAAACGTGACAGAGGGTTAGGCCTGCTGAACCCTCTTCACGATTTCGACCCGAGCCCTAATATAGTTTATACTTCGAGACAGTTATGTTTATTCCACAATATAACATTAATTTTATGCATTAAACGAGCCATTTTCAACATATTTCGCTGAATATCTGCAGTTGAAACTATCACGCCATGGCGTCAATCAAGCAAAAAGATGACGTCACATTACAAATGAAACGCTGCGCGAAAGCGTGCGTACTCGTTATGTACTCGGCCTCGTTAAGCTTATCACTCTTAAACATGGAACAGTAAAGTAGGCAATATCATTCAACCTATACACTGCGTATAAACAAGAGGCCACGCATTTTTGAGATGCTTTATGCAATACTGATCCTCATTGAAGGTCTCAGTTTCAACGAAAATAATGTTTTTACGATTAAGGTTTGTGGGTTTGACCTATAAATGGTCCAGGTAACGTTTTAGTTCGGTCTGGACTGGGAGTGTACAATGAGTATACAGTTAAATAGGCCATATATCATTTCAACTGTTTTGCTGAAGGTCAAGATTAAGTAAATGGAATGTGCCTTCATGTTTAGAAAATTCAATATATACATGTACGCGGGTCAATAAAAAAATAAGAAGACTTTTGCCATAGCTATGTTATTTAACTTCAGATTACTAAATTTATTAGACATAGTTTAACAATTCTCTCAATTAATTTGAAATTATAAAAAATCATATATTCTTTTATATAATCTAATTCGGCGAAAATGAGGTAACAGCACAAGATCTTAATTTGTGTTATGTCAACAATAAACCATAATTTATTATTATGTTGAAAGTAATAATCTCCATAAATTGGCCTTAAAATCAAGTAATATAATATTAAACCTAAAATTAAAAACTGTCATAAAAATCTATGTACACAGGCAAAAGTGGCTCGCATGGATCTCATATGAAATTCGCATGAAGTTCATGCGAATTCTTCGCATGAGAAAGAGACGAAAAGTAACACGCATGAATTTCATGCGAAAACTTCATGCGATTTTGACATAATTTTCTTGCGAATATCATATGATAAAAATTTCGCACGATATTCATGCGAAAATGTATATCTTATGTTTCACTGCTGTTTCATGCGAATATCATGCAAAACAGGGACCTATTTCTCGTGACGGCAGTCATAAAGTATTTGTATGAATATAATGTATTTATATTTTGTTTGGAAATTTATGGAAAAACTACGGTATTCAAAACACTACATCTACATATAACGAGTATGAGTCCCTCTATTTCTTACGGAAACTTATTGTTAATTCATAGCTCTATTATAATAGAAACTGACGGTACTGAAATATACCCGCCCCGTTTATTGATTGATTGAAATATACAGCGACTGAAATTGACAGGACTAAAACATACACGTCCCCTCTATCAATTGTCAAAACCTACAGCGACCTTAGAAAAAATCCGCACTTTCTAAAATAATCATGATGATGTCAGACTCAAATTCCCATACGAGACGATTTGGCTGTTTCTTTCAGCTACATGTAATTATAACTTACTGATGTACATAATCATTAACAGTTATTAAGTTACTTTAACTTGCTTTTTACAATCAATTAATTAATTTGTTGGAAAAAGATGTAAATATAAACAATAAAATCTATTGCTATTGCAATAATTCTTCAACTATTTTGAACTTACAAAATAGATGAAATAATCGTTAGTGCGTTACGCGTTACTGAAATTGTGTGCATACACGAAGGCAGTTAAAGACTATATCTTTAAAAAATTATGATTCAATCCTTAGACATAATGTATATAGATTATTTGAAAACATGATCAGATAGATACAGGAAAAGGAATACAGCAAGTTGTTATTTAATCATGCACAATAAAAACTAGGTTTTCAAGATATGGTACAATATGTAACTTAAGCACTTAGAAAGTAAACTTACCAATGCAAAGATGTCTCAACAAAATTATAGTTTCAAAGATAAGTATTATCCTTAAATGCTGCATCTTATCTCTAACGCAAATCGAAACTTGAAAAAATTCCATGGTTTAAAAATACCCATACTAAGGTATTCGGTTCAACAAGGAAGTTGGCATTGTTTGAAAACGTTGAATTTTGCGCATAAATACATATATTTACATTCTAATGCGTTTTTTCATAAAATTCAGTGATGTTTAAATGCCTCTAAATGCAACACCTAATCACTGCTTATGAATTTACGAGTAATTTCAAAATGTAGTTCTCAAACAGTGATTTTTATGTTGTTGGTTCAAAATGTATTTCATAAATGTTGTCAAAACACCATGTTTTATAATTATTCAACAAAAAAGTTGTTTTTCTTGTTATAAACAAAATTTCAAGAGCTATTGTTCATGGATTATATTTTCATACTCGTCGATCTCATCTCAACAGTCTATGTGAAAACCAGTTTAAACCGGTTTTAAGAAACAGCTGTTCTTGCTGTTACTAATTCACTCCCTCCGTGATCTGCACTTTATATCAATTTATTTAAGTAAATAATTAAATTTTTCAGTAATGGAATGTAAATATAAGCATTAAATGATTTATTTTTGACGTCGTCGTGTCAATAACTGCCGTCAGGTGAGCAGACAAATTATCATAACGCGCGTTATTCAATTTGTCTGCTCACCTGACGGCAGTTATTGACAAGTCGACGTCAAAAATAAATCATTCAATGCTATAGTTTATTGTAACGAAATTCGTTTCGTTTGTGTTGCGTTATAGGAAAACACGTTGTTAGTGATGAATTTGTAAGTAGTCTTTCACAAGGGGCAAACAGACCTTGACGGTCACCTGAGTACCATTGTCATTAGACTGACATCTCAGAGAGTGTCATGTTTGCATATCAAGCTTCATTTTGAAGTTTAAACCCTAATCTGAGACTCCTCTGACTATATAACCTGGCTTTTATTGTTTGATGTTTGAAAAATATATTCATTCATACACATGAAATGGGGTGGGAGAGAGGAGGTGAGAGAGTTGGAGGAATCTCGGATTATTTATACCTTAACTCTGAGGGCCAAAAATTGTAAACATTTGGCAATGAGAGACTTGCAGGCCTTTATAGGCTAAAATTTACCATATAGTTTTTAAGATAAAGTTAACATTATTAATGAATGATACATACAGGTACATGTAGCAAACATTTATAGTAAAAAAACTTGTTTAATATATGGTCATATTTACCCCCCCCCCCTCGAAAAATACCTAGAAAAAATCCTCAGCTTCTGTCCGATTTCCTGGGCAGTGAATTTCGCAATTGATTATCAGGACATGATGAATAAAATAATAATGCATGACTTTATCTCTAAGGCCTGCAATAGTATAGAAGAAAATTTATTTAAATCAATATAATTATACGTTTTCACTATGCGGCCATATTAGCTTGGCCATAGGGCTTGAATCCCTGACCCAGGGACCATGAATTTTACAATGTAGGTAAGGACTTTTTTATTTTTGACATTATAACTGTTCATTTAGTTTTTCTAAAATGTCAATGGTAGTAGAGAAGAAGATTTTTTTCAAGAGAACTCGATGGTCGTGGCCATTTTTAGACTGTATTTGATCTCCTTTAGAATAAGTGCTTTTTAAAAAAAAGAAAAGCCAGGAAAATGTCAAAATTTAAAACCTAAAATATATATTTTTTTTACTAAATAAATGTTTATAGCTAAACACTCATATCTGAAAATTTTAGGTAGATTTGATGGTTATAACTATTGACTATTCAGCCTCCTTAAGATTGAGATTTATTTAATACATTTTTACTTTACATATATTTTGCTTTATTGGCCCTACCCTAGGGCCTGAACCCCCGTTCAGGAGCAATGAATATTACTTCGTAGATGGCTTCACGGATACCATAACCATGCATTTAGTTTTTATCAAATGTATGTGGGTGAATTGATCTGATTTAAAAACATCCCGACTATATTGCCACGTACTTAAACACGTGAACTCTGATAGCACGCCATAAAAATAAACACTGTAAAATTATATCACAATTTATCGTTGATATTACACATTTGACTTTTAGTTTACATAAAACTATTAATGCAAATGTTTCAAAGAAATTACATGTAATATTTGACCAACGTAACCAGTTATATGTGTGAATCACTGTGTAAACAACATATCCAAAACTTGTGAATAATTATAAATAATTAATATTCAGAAAAATTCACCGGCGACGCTATACTAATACAATATACATTTAAATATGTTACAATGTATGCATATATAGTATACAGGTTTATATGTGTTTACGCTACCAGTGTTAGTTTTTGTTTTCATGTGAAAAGTTGAATTATATTGTATGTAATTCGGTAAGAGCTGATTTGTCTACAATATGGTTGCAGAAAGCTCTCTTTACCAGTGCATGAATGTAACATCAATTAAAGGAAGCAACTGTGAGGCTTGTGACCATGCAAAACTTAACAGTTACTACAAATATAATAATATTACAGGTCCTTATCGTTAGATCTGAAGAGAATCTGTGTGTGTACATGTGTGCCTGTTTTATATTACATCAAATGGGTAGATGTATACATTATGGGCCTGTGAATATGGTGCAATAATTTACGTTGCAAATGTCTGTGTGTTGGTAGTTAGGGGGCTCTTGTTCCCTGACAATCCATAAAGGAGGACAATGAAACACCTCTTCGTGACCTTGATAGAAGATGTTGACAATGCGAGTAATATGCGTCTTATGAATAACTTAATGCATCAGTGCATAGCGGGGTAGGGTTCAAATCCTCTGACCTACTTTATGCATCGGAACACAAGTATGTGTATACCACAAGGGTTCCTACATAGGGCCTGTTGTATGACTTTTGTACATCGATTGCAGACACAGTGTATCTACTACACCACAGGGGAACACCGAAAGGGGCTGTAGGTTGGACTACTTTAAAAATCAGTCTACGACGGGTATCCTGATGTGTCTTGGCTGCCTTGAGTGTAGGCAATACTATCAATACGTTGAGTAAAGATATATCCCCGACCCTTGATTATATCGTTTTCAGTCACCCAAATCCAGAGACGGATCCAGCAATTTGGAAAAAGGGGGGATCCATTTGATGAAAATCAATATGTTCAAAATTCGTCATTTGTCAATAAACAAGGACTTTTTGAACGTTTTCAGTGCGTATTCAACTGTATTTAATAAACATTTATCTCATCACTATCTATTTCAACATCAGAGTGCACTGCATTATTGAGCGTTTTGCCGTTTTGGTTAAGGTAAGGAAGAGTTGCATAATATCTAGCCTTAAGAAACCTAAGTTTCCAGCAATAAGAAATTGCGTCTATGCTTGATAGAAAAAAAAACACTAAGAAACATAAAATAACTCAGACTAATTGCGACAAACTATTATAAAAATGGATATTTTGGTATTTTTTTTATGTTTTTGATATTTTTTTATGTTTTTAAATTCTGAACTATTTATCAATTTTGATTTCTATCGATTGCCTTCTTAAATAAAGGTCTAAATGATAGGATATGACTAAAGAATGGGAATAATTTATCTGCTGAAACGTGATGGTACGTGTGTAATACAATGGCAAAAGAAATTGTCGTCCCAGGGAACTTGATGTGACCTCTGTAATGAGTGCGCTGACATCATCCGGCACTATTACTGATGCGATCATATTTAGAAAATTTTTGAAAAGTTGTGCATTTTCATAATGGTTAACTCCTTACACAGAATTTCCGATTCTTGGAAACAAAACATTACGAAATTCTTTAAATAAGCAATTTTAAAGGCATTATTTGAGATAATTACAGTATTTCTATTATAAATGGGAAAAATTGCCTTTAAATAGGCATTGAACGTTTTCAAAAAAAGGCATATGTCCCAGAGAAAGAGGGGGCTTCGACCCCTGGAACCCCCCCCCCACCCCCCCCCCCCGGATCTGCCAGTACAATCAACTCTGAATATATCAATGAATTGTGATAAAATACTTTTTTACAAACAGTATGCATTTTTGATCATTCATATGTACAATATCTTTATCGTGGTCTTTTATATATGCTTTATTTAGTTTTCGTTAAGGTAACATGCTCACTGTTCATCTATTTTTTATGCAATAGGCTTAACGAGGCCGGGTCTAATTTGTTCTGCCCTAGCTTTTTTCTTGAAAATTTTTACCTGAATTTCTACTGATAAAATTATTTTTTAAGATAAAAAAATAAGACATTTACCACACCGTTTGTTTAGGGGGTCATCTCAAAGTTTGTTAATCTTTAACATAGGACCTTATGGGATTTCGCTTGAAATGTATCAATTTTGCGCATTTTTTTTTAAACTTCTGCCCTAGGGATTTCTTTTTCTGTTCTACATATTAAAGTTATTGCTAAAAGGCATCAAATGGTCAATTAACAAAAAACCTTTTACCTCCTGGTTTGTTCCAGGGGTCTTTTCAATGTTGATTTTTGTACGCCCAATTTCCCAGATTTGTCAGATAATGGCTATTTTTTATTTGACAAAGGCGGAAAAGGTGATCTTTATAGTATTATGAAAGCATTCAGACATATTTAAGTAATAAAAGAATATATAACATCACATATTAAGGTTCATTAATATAAAATTCATGGTTACTGTCTTGAAATATATGAGTTAAGCTATATTTAGGCGGGTTAAGAAAACGTGACAGAGGGTTAGGCCTTCTGAACCCTCTTCACGATTTCGACCCGAGCCCTAATATAGTTTATACTTCGAGACAGTTATGTTTATTCCACAATATAACATTAATTTTATGCATTAAACGAGCCATTTTCAACATATTTCGCTGAATATCTGCAGTTGAAACTATCACGCCATGGCGTCAATCAAGCAAAAAGATGACGTCACATTACAAATGAAACGCTGCGCGAAAGCGTGCGTACTCGTTATGTACTCGGCCTCGTTAAGCTTATCACTCTTAAACATGGAACAGTAAAGTAGGCAATATCATTCAACCTATACACTGCGTATAAACAAGAGGCCACGCATTTTTGAGATGCTTTATGCAATACTGATCCTCATTGAAGGTCTCAGTTTCAACGAAAATAATGTTTTTACGATTTAGGTTTGTGGGTTTGACCTATAAATGGTCCAGGTAACGTTTTAGTTCGGTCTGGACTGGGAGTGTACAATGAGTATACAGTTAAATAGGCCATATATCATTTCAACTGTTTTGCTGAAGGTCAAGATTAAGTAAATGGAATGTGCCTTCATGTTTAGAAAATTCAATATATACATGTACGCGGGTCAATAAAAAAATAAGAAGACTTTTGCCATAGCTATGTTATTTAACTTCAGATTACTAAATTTATTAGACATAGTTTAACAATTCTCTCAATTAATTTGAAATTATAAAAAATCATATATTCTTTTATATAATCTAATTCGGCGAAAATGAGGTAACAGCACAAGATCTTAATTTGTGTTATGTCAACAATAAACCATAATTTATTATTATGTTGAAAGTAATAATCTCCATAAATTGGCCTTAAAATCAAGTAATATAATATTAAACCTAAAATTAAAAACTGTCATAAAAATCTATGTACACAGGCAAAAGTGGCTCGCATGGATCTCATATGAAATTCGCATGAAGTTCATGCGAATTCTTCGCATGAGAAAGAGACGAAAAGTAACACGCATGAATTTCATGCGAAAACTTCATGCGATTTTGACATAATTTTCTTGCGAATATCATATGATAAAAATTTCGCACCATATTCATGCGAAAATGTATATCTTATGTTTCACTGCTGTTTCATGCGAATATCATGCAAAACAGGGACCCATTTCTCGTGACGGCAGTCATAAACTATTTGTATGAATATAATGTATTTATATTTTGTTTGGAAATTTATGGAAAAACTACGGTATTCAAAACACTACATCTACATATAACGAGTATGAGTCCCTCTATTTCTTACGGAAACTTATTGTTAATTCATAGCTCTATTATAATAGAAACTGACGGTACTGAAATATACCCGCCCCGTTTATTGATTGATTGAAATATACAGCGACTGAAATTGACAGGACTAAAACATACACGTCCCCTCTATCAATTGTCAAAACCTACAGCGACCTTAGAAAAAATCCGCACTTTCTAAAATAATCATGATGATGTCAGACTCAAATTCCCATACGAGACGATTTGGCTGTTTCTTTCAGCTACATGTAATTATAACTTACTGATGTACATAATCATTAACAGTTATTAAGTTACTTTAACTTGCTTTTTACAATCAATTAATTAATTTGTTGGAAAAAGATGTAAATATAAACAATAAAATCTATTGCTATTGCAATAATTCTTCAACTATTTTGAACTTACAAAATAGATGAAATAATCGTTAGTGCGTTACGCGTTACTGAAATTGTGTGCATACACGAAGGCAGTTAAAGACTATATCTTTAAAAAATTATGATTCAATCCTTAGACATAATGTATATAGATTATTTGAAAACATGATCAGATAGATACAGGAAAAGGAATACAGCAAGTTGTTATTTAATCATGCACAATAAAAACTAGGTTTTCAAGATATGGTACAATATGTAACTTAAGCACTTAGAAAGTAAACTTACCAATGCAAAGATGTCTCAACAAAATTATAGTTTCAAAGATAAGTATTATCCTTAAATGCTGCATCTTATCTCTAACGCAAATCGAAACTTGAAAAAATTCCATGGTTTAAAAATACCCATACTAAGGTATTCGGTTCAACAAGGAAGTTGGCATTGTTTGAAAACGTTGAATTTTGCGCATAAATACATATATTTACATTCTAATGCGTTTTTTCATAAAATTCAGTGATGTTTAAATGCCTCTAAATGCAACACCTAATCACTGCTTATGAATTTACGAGTAATTTCAAAATGTAGTTCTCAAACAGTGATTTTTATGTTGTTGGTTCAAAATGTATTTCATAAATGTTGTCAAAACACCATGTTTTATAATTATTCAACAAAAAAGTTGACTTTCTTGTTATAAACAAAATTTCAAGAGCTATTGTTCATGGATTATATTTTCATACTCGTCGATCTCATCTCAACAGTCTATGTGAAAACCAGTTTAAACCGGTTTTAAGAAACAGCTGTTCTTGCTGTTACTAATTCACTCCCTCCGTGATCTGCACTTTATATCAATTTATTTAAGTAAATAATTAAATTTTTCAGTAATGGAATGTAAATATAAGCATTAAATGATTTATTTTTGACGTCGTCGTGTCAATAACTGCCGTCAGGTGAGCAGACAAATTATCATAACGCGCGTTATTCAATTTGTCTGCTCACCTGACGGCAGTTATTGACAAGTCGACGTCAAAAATAAATCATTCAATGCTATAGTTTATTGTAACGAAATTCGTTTCGTTTGTGTTGCGTTATAGGAAAACACGTTGTTAGTGATGAATTTGTAAGTAGTCTTTCACAAGGGGCAAACAGACCTTGACGGTCACCTGAGTACCATTGTCATTAGACTGACATCTCAGAGAGTGTCATGTTTGCATATCAAGCTTCATTTTGAAGTTTAAACCCTAATCTGAGACTCCTCTGACTATATAACCTGGCTTTTATTGTTTGATGTTTGAAAAATATATTCATTCATACACATGAAATGGGGTGGGAGAGAGGAGGTGAGAGAGTTGGAGGAATCTCGGATTATTTATACCTTAACTCTGAGGGCCAAAAATTGTAAACATTTGGCAATGAGAGACTTGCAGGCCTTTATAGGCTAAAATTTACCATATAGTTTTTAAGATAAAGTTAACATTATTAATGAATGATACATACAGGTACATGTAGCAAACATTTATAGTAAAAAAAACTTGTTTAATATATGGTCATATTTACCCCCCCCCCCCCCCCTCGAAAAATACCTAGAAAAAATCCTCAGCTTCTGTCCGATTTCCTGGGCAGTGAATTTCGCAATTGATTATCAGGACATGATGAATAAAATAATAATGCATGACTTTATCTCTAAGGCCTGCGATAGTATAGAAGAAAATTTATTTAAATCAATATAATTATACGTTTTCACTATGTGGCCATATTAGCTTGGCCATAGGGCTTGAATCCCTGACCCAGGGACCATGAATTTTACAATGTAGGTAAGGACTTTTTTTTATTTTTGACATTATAACTGTTCATTTAGTTTTTCTAAAATGTCAATGGTAGTAGAGAAGAAGATTTTTTTCAAGAGAACTCGATGGTCGTGGCCATTTTTAGACTGTATTTGATCTCCTTTAGAATAAGTGCTTTTTAAAAAAAAGAAAAGCCAGGAAAATGTCAAAATTTAAAACCTAAAATATATATTTTTTTTACTAAATAAATGTTTATAGCTAAACACTCATATCTGAAAATTTTAGGTAGATTTGATGGTTATAACTATTGACTATTCAGCCTCCTTAAGATTGAGATTTATTTAATACATTTTTACTTTACATATATTTTGCTTTATTGGCCCTACCCTAGGGCCTGAACTCCCGTTCAGGAGCAATGAATATTACTTCGTAGATGGCTTCACGGATACCATAACCATGCATTTAGTTTTTATCAAATGTATGTGGGTGAATTGATCTGATTTGAAAACATCCCCACTATATTGCCACGTACTTAAACACGTGAACTCTGATAGCACGCCATAAAAAATAAACACTGTAAAATTTTATCACAATTTATCGTTGATATTACACATTTGACTTTTAGTTTACATAAAACTATTAATGCAAATGTTTCAAAGAAATTACATGTAATATTTGACCAACGTAACCAGTTATATGTGTGAATCACTGTGTAAACAACATATCCAAAACTTATGAATAATTATAAATAATTAATATTCAGAAAAATTCACCGGCGACGCTATACTAATACAATATACATTTAAATATGTTACAATGTATGCATATATAGTATACAGGTTTATATGTGTTTACGCTACCAGTGTTAGTTTTTGTTTTCATGTGAAAAGTTGAATTATATTGTATGTAATTCGGTAAGAGCTGATTTGTCTACAATATGGTTGCAGAAAGCTCTCTTTACCAGTGCATGAATGTAACATCAATTAAAGGAAGCAACTGTGAGGCTTGTGACCATGCAAAACTTAACAGTTACTACAAATATAATAATATTACAGGTCCTTATCGTTAGATCTGAAGAGAATCTGTGTGTGTACATGTGTGCCTGTTTTATATTACATCAAATGGGTAGATGTATACATTATGGGCCTGTGAATATGGTGCAATAATTTACGTTGCAAATGTTTGTGTGTTGGTAGTTAGGGGGCTCTTGTTCCCTGACAATCCATAAAGGAGGACAATGAAACACCTCTTCGTGACCTTGATAGAAGATGTTGACAATGCGAGTAATATGCGTCTTATGAATAACTTAATGCATCAGTGCATAGCGGGGTAGGGTTCAAATCCTCTGACCTACTTTATGCATCGGAACACAAGTATGTGTATACCACAAGGGTTCCTACATAGGGCCTGTTGTATGACTTTTGTACATCGATTGCAGACACAGTGTATCTACTACACCACAGGGGAACACCGAAAGGGGCTGTAGGTTGGACTACTTTAAAAATCAGTCTACGACGGGTATCCTGATGTGTCTTGGCTGCCTTGAGTGTAGGCAATACTATCAATACGTTGAGTAAAGATATATCCCCGACCCTTGATTATATCGTTTTCAGTCACCCAAATCCAGAGACGGATCCAGCAATTTGGAAAAAGGGGGGATCCATTTGATGAAAATCAATATGTTCAAAATTCGTCATTTGTCAATAAACAAGGACTTTTTGAACGTTTTCAGTGCGTATTCAACTGTATTTAATAAACATTTATCTCATCACTATCTATTTCAACATCAGAGTGCACTGCATTATTGAGCGTTTTGCCGTTTTGGTTAAGGTAAGGAAGAGTTGCATAATATCTAGCCTTAAGAAACCTAAGTTTCCAGCAATAAGAAATTGCGTCTATGCTTGATAGAAAAAAAAAACACTAAGAAACATAAAATAACTCAGACTAATTGCGACAAACTATTATAAAAATGGATATTTTGGTATTTTTTTTATGTTTTTGATATTTTTTTATGTTTTTAAATTCTGAACTATTTATCAATTTTGATTTCTATCGATTGCCTTCTTAAATAAAGGTCTAAATGATAGGATATGACTAAAGAATGGGAATAATTTATCTGCTGAAACGTGATGGTACGTGTGTAATACAATGGCAAAAGAAATTGTCGTCCCAGGGAACTTGATGTGACCTCTGTAATGAGTGCGCTGACATCATCCGGCACTATTACTGATGCGATCATATTTAGAAAATTTTTGAAAAGTTGTGCATTTTCATAATGGTTAACTCCTTACACAGAATTTCCGATTCTTGGAAACAAAACATTACGAAATTCTTTAAATAAGCAATTTTAAAGGCATTATTTGAGATAATTACAGTATTTCTATTATAAATGGGAAAAATTGCCTTTAAATAGGCATTGAACGTTTTCAAAAAAAGGCATATGTCCCAGAGAAAGAGGGGGCTTCGACCCCTGGAACCCCCCCCCCCCCCGGATCTGCCAGTACAATCAACTCTGAATATATCAATGAATTGTGATAAAATACTTTTTTACAAACAGTATGCATTTTTGATCATTCATATGTACAATATCTTTATCGTGGTCTTTTATATATGCTTTATTTAGTTTTCGTTAAGGTAACATGCTCACTGTTCATCTATTTTTTATGCAATAGGCTTAACGAGGCCGGGTCTAATTTGTTCTGCCCTAGCTTTTTTCTTGAAAATTTTTACCTGAATTTCTACTGATAAAATTATTTTTTAAGATAAAAAAATAAGACATTTACCACACCGTTTGTTTAGGGGGTCATCTCAAAGTTTGTTAATCTTTAACATAGGACCTTATGGGATTTCGCTTGAAATGTATCAATTTTGCGCATTTTTTTTTAAACTTCTGCCCTAGGGATTTCTTTTTCTGTTCTACATATTAAAGTTATTGCTAAAAGGCATCAAATGGTCAATTAACAAAAAACCTTTTACCTCCTGGTTTGTTCCAGGGGTCTTTTCAATGTTGATTTTTGTACGCCCAATTTCCCAGATTTGTCAGATAATGGCTATTTTTTATTTGACAAAGGCGGAAAAGGTGATCTTTATAGTATTATGAAAGCATTCAGACATATTTAAGTAATAAAAGAATATATAACATCACATATTAAGGTTCATTAATATAAAATTCATGGTTACTGTCTTGAAATATATGAGTTAAGCTATATTTAGGCGGGTTAAGAAAACGTGACAGAGGGTTAGGCCTTCTGAACCCTCTTCACGATTTCGACCCGAGCCCTAATATAGTTTATACTTCGAGACAGTTATGTTTATTCCACAATATAACATTAATTTTATGCATTAAACGAGCCATTTTCAACATATTTCGCTGAATATCTGCAGTTGAAACTATCACGCCATGGCGTCAATCAAGCAAAAAGATGACGTCACATTACAAATGAAACGCTGCGCGAAAGCGTGCGTACTCGTTATGTACTCGGCCTCGTTAAGCTTATCACTCTTAAACATGGAACAGTAAAGTAGGCAATATCATTCAACCTATACACTGCGTATAAACAAGAGGCCACGCATTTTTGAGATGCTTTATGCAATACTGATCCTCATTGAAGGTCTCAGTTTCAACGAAAATAATGTTTTTACGATTTAGGTTTGTGGGTTTGACCTATAAATGGTCCAGGTAACGTTTTAGTTCGGTCTGGACTGGGAGTGTACAATGAGTATACAGTTAAATAGGCCATATATCATTTCAACTGTTTTGCTGAAGGTCAAGATTAAGTAAATGGAATGTGCCTTCATGTTTAGAAAATTCAATATATACATGTACGCGGGTCAATAAAAAAATAAGAAGACTTTTGCCATAGCTATGTTATTTAACTTCAGATTACTAAATTTATTAGACATAGTTTAACAATTCTCTCAATTAATTTGAAATTATAAAAAATCATATATTCTTTTATATAATCTAATTCGGCGAAAATGAGGTAACAGCACAAGATCTTAATTTGTGTTATGTCAACAATAAACCATAATTTATTATTATGTTGAAAGTAATAATCTCCATAAATTGGCCTTAAAATCAAGTAATATAATATTAAACCTAAAATTAAAAACTGTCATAAAAATCTATGTACACAGGCAAAAGTGGCTCGCATGGATCTCATATGAAATTCGCATGAAGTTCATGCGAATTCTTCGCATGAGAAAGAGACGAAAAGTAACACGCATGAATTTCATGCGAAAACTTCATGCGATTTTGACATAATTTTCTTGCGAATATCATATGATAAAAATTTCGCACCATATTCATGCGAAAATGTATATCTTATGTTTCACTGCTGTTTCATGCGAATATCATGCAAAACAGGGACCCATTTCTCGTGACGGCAGTCATAAACTATTTGTATGAATATAATGTATTTATATTTTGTTTGGAAATTTATGGAAAAACTACGGTATTCAAAACACTACATCTACATATAACGAGTATGAGTCCCTCTATTTCTTACGGAAACTTATTGTTAATTCATAGCTCTATTATAATAGAAACTGACGGTACTGAAATATACCCGCCCCGTTTATTGATTGATTGAAATATACAGCGACTGAAATTGACAGGACTAAAACATACACGTCCCCTCTATCAATTGTCAAAACCTACAGCGACCTTAGAAAAAATCCGCACTTTCTAAAATAATCATGATGATGTCAGACTCAAATTCCCATACGAGACGATTTGGCTGTTTCTTTCAGCTACATGTAATTATAACTTACTGATGTACATAATCATTAACAGTTATTAAGTTACTTTAACTTGCTTTTTACAATCAATTAATTAATTTGTTGGAAAAAGATGTAAATATAAACAATAAAATCTATTGCTATTGCAATAATTCTTCAACTATTTTGAACTTACAAAATAGATGAAATAATCGTTAGTGCGTTACGCGTTACTGAAATTGTGTGCATACACGAAGGCAGTTAAAGACTATATCTTTAAAAAATTATGATTCAATCCTTAGACATAATGTATATAGATTATTTGAAAACATGATCAGATAGATACAGGAAAAGGAATACAGCAAGTTGTTATTTAATCATGCACAATAAAAACTAGGTTTTCAAGATATGGTACAATATGTAACTTAAGCACTTAGAAAGTAAACTTACCAATGCAAAGATGTCTCAACAAAATTATAGTTTCAAAGATAAGTATTATCCTTAAATGCTGCATCTTATCTCTAACGCAAATCGAAACTTGAAAAAATTCCATGGTTTAAAAATACCCATACTAAGGTATTCGGTTCAACAAGGAAGTTGGCATTGTTTGAAAACGTTGAATTTTGCGCATAAATACATATATTTACATTCTAATGCGTTTTTTCATAAAATTCAGTGATGTTTAAATGCCTCTAAATGCAACACCTAATCACTGCTTATGAATTTACGAGTAATTTCAAAATGTAGTTCTCAAACAGTGATTTTTATGTTGTTGGTTCAAAATGTATTTCATAAATGTTGTCAAAACACCATGTTTTATAATTATTCAACAAAAAAGTTGACTTTCTTGTTATAAACAAAATTTCAAGAGCTATTGTTCATGGATTATATTTTCATACTCGTCGATCTCATCTCAACAGTCTATGTGAAAACCAGTTTAAACCGGTTTTAAGAAACAGCTGTTCTTGCTGTTACTAATTCACTCCCTCCGTGATCTGCACTTTATATCAATTTATTTAAGTAAATAATTAAATTTTTCAGTAATGGAATGTAAATATAAGCATTAAATGATTTATTTTTGACGTCGTCGTGTCAATAACTGCCGTCAGGTGAGCAGACAAATTATCATAACGCGCGTTATTCAATTTGTCTGCTCACCTGACGGCAGTTATTGACAAGTCGACGTCAAAAATAAATCATTCAATGCTATAGTTTATTGTAACGAAATTCGTTTCGTTTGTGTTGCGTTATAGGAAAACACGTTGTTAGTGATGAATTTGTAAGTAGTCTTTCACAAGGGGCAAACAGACCTTGACGGTCACCTGAGTACCATTGTCATTAGACTGACATCTCAGAGAGTGTCATGTTTGCATATCAAGCTTCATTTTGAAGTTTAAACCCTAATCTGAGACTCCTCTGACTATATAACCTGGCTTTTATTGTTTGATGTTTGAAAAATATATTCATTCATACACATGAAATGGGGTGGGAGAGAGGAGGTGAGAGAGTTGGAGGAATCTCGGATTATTTATACCTTAACTCTGAGGGCCAAAAATTGTAAACATTTGGCAATGAGAGACTTGCAGGCCTTTATAGGCTAAAATTTACCATATAGTTTTTAAGATAAAGTTAACATTATTAATGAATGATACATACAGGTACATGTAGCAAACATTTATAGTAAAAAAAACTTGTTTAATATATGGTCATATTTACCCCCCCCCCCCCCCCCTCGAAAAATACCTAGAAAAAATCCTCAGCTTCTGTCCGATTTCCTGGGCAGTGAATTTCGCAATTGATTATCAGGACATGATGAATAAAATAATAATGCATGACTTTATCTCTAAGGCCTGCGATAGTATAGAAGAAAATTTATTTAAATCAATATAATTATACGTTTTCACTATGTGGCCATATTAGCTTGGCCATAGGGCTTGAATCCCTGACCCAGGGACCATGAATTTTACAATGTAGGTAAGGACTTTTTTTTATTTTTGACATTATAACTGTTCATTTAGTTTTTCTAAAATGTCAATGGTAGTAGAGAAGAAGATTTTTTTCAAGAGAACTCGATGGTCGTGGCCATTTTTAGACTGTATTTGATCTCCTTTAGAATAAGTGCTTTTTAAAAAAAAGAAAAGCCAGGAAAATGTCAAAATTTAAAACCTAAAATATATATTTTTTTTACTAAATAAATGTTTATAGCTAAACACTCATATCTGAAAATTTTAGGTAGATTTGATGGTTATAACTATTGACTATTCAGCCTCCTTAAGATTGAGATTTATTTAATACATTTTTACTTTACATATATTTTGCTTTATTGGCCCTACCCTAGGGCCTGAACTCCCGTTCAGGAGCAATGAATATTACTTCGTAGATGGCTTCACGGATACCATAACCATGCATTTAGTTTTTATCAAATGTATGTGGGTGAATTGATCTGATTTGAAAACATCCCCACTATATTGCCACGTACTTAAACACGTGAACTCTGATAGCACGCCATAAAAAATAAACACTGTAAAATTTTATCACAATTTATCGTTGATATTACACATTTGACTTTTAGTTTACATAAAACTATTAATGCAAATGTTTCAAAGAAATTACATGTAATATTTGACCAACGTAACCAGTTATATGTGTGAATCACTGTGTAAACAACATATCCAAAACTTATGAATAATTATAAATAATTAATATTCAGAAAAATTCACCGGCGACGCTATACTAATACAATATACATTTAAATATGTTACAATGTATGCATATATAGTATACAGGTTTATATGTGTTTACGCTACCAGTGTTAGTTTTTGTTTTCATGTGAAAAGTTGAATTATATTGTATGTAATTCGGTAAGAGCTGATTTGTCTACAATATGGTTGCAGAAAGCTCTCTTTACCAGTGCATGAATGTAACATCAATTAAAGGAAGCAACTGTGAGGCTTGTGACCATGCAAAACTTAACAGTTACTACAAATATAATAATATTACAGGTCCTTATCGTTAGATCTGAAGAGAATCTGTGTGTGTACATGTGTGCCTGTTTTATATTACATCAAATGGGTAGATGTATACATTATGGGCCTGTGAATATGGTGCAATAATTTACGTTGCAAATGTTTGTGTGTTGGTAGTTAGGGGGCTCTTGTTCCCTGACAATCCATAAAGGAGGACAATGAAACACCTCTTCGTGACCTTGATAGAAGATGTTGACAATGCGAGTAATATGCGTCTTATGAATAACTTAATGCATCAGTGCATAGCGGGGTAGGGTTCAAATCCTCTGACCTACTTTATGCATCGGAACACAAGTATGTGTATACCACAAGGGTTCCTACATAGGGCCTGTTGTATGACTTTTGTACATCGATTGCAGACACAGTGTATCTACTACACCACAGGGGAACACCGAAAGGGGCTGTAGGTTGGACTACTTTAAAAATCAGTCTACGACGGGTATCCTGATGTGTCTTGGCTGCCTTGAGTGTAGGCAATACTATCAATACGTTGAGTAAAGATATATCCCCGACCCTTGATTATATCGTTTTCAGTCACCCAAATCCAGAGACGGATCCAGCAATTTGGAAAAAGGGGGGATCCATTTGATGAAAATCAATATGTTCAAAATTCGTCATTTGTCAATAAACAAGGACTTTTTGAACGTTTTCAGTGCGTATTCAACTGTATTTAATAAACATTTATCTCATCACTATCTATTTCAACATCAGAGTGCACTGCATTATTGAGCGTTTTGCCGTTTTGGTTAAGGTAAGGAAGAGTTGCATAATATCTAGCCTTAAGAAACCTAAGTTTCCAGCAATAAGAAATTGCGTCTATGCTTGATAGAAAAAAAAACACTAAGAAACATAAAATAACTCAGACTAATTGCGACAAACTATTATAAAAATGGATATTTTGGTATTTTTTTTATGTTTTTGATATTTTTTTATGTTTTTAAATTCTGAACTATTTATCAATTTTGATTTCTATCGATTGCCTTCTTAAATAAAGGTCTAAATGATAGGATATGACTAAAGAATGGGAATAATTTATCTGCTGAAACGTGATGGTACGTGTGTAATACAATGGCAAAAGAAATTGTCGTCCCAGGGAACTTGATGTGACCTCTGTAATGAGTGCGCTGACATCATCCGGCACTAGTACTGATGCGATCATATTTAGAAAATTTTTGAAAAGTTGTGCATTTTCATAATGGTTAACTCCTTACACAGAATTTCCGATTCTTGGAAACAAAACATTACGAAATTCTTTAAATAAGCAATTTTAAAGGCATTATTTGAGATAATTACAGTATTTCTATTATAAATAGGAAAAATTGCCTTTAAATAGGCATTGAACGTTTTCAAAAAAAGGCATATGTCCCAGAGAAAGAGGGGGTTTCGACCCCTGGAACCCCCCCCCCACCCCCCCCACCCCCGGATCTGCCAGTACAATCAACTCTGAATATATCAATGAATTGTGATAAAATACTTTTTTACAAACAGTATGCATTTTTGATCATTCATATGTACAATATCTTTATCGTGGTCTTTTATATATGCTTTATTTAGTTTTCGTTAAGGTAACATGCTCACTGTTCATCTATTTTTTATGCAATAGGCTTAACGAGGCCGGGTCTAATTTGTTCTGCCCTAGCTTTTTTCTTGAAAATTTTTACCTGAATTTCTACTGATAAAATTATTTTTTAAGATAAAAAAATAAGACATTTACATTGGTTCATAACTTACAGGCGTTCTAATGCTATTCAGTAAATTAAACAAAATTCAGAATCTTTAAAGAAAAACAGAAGGGAAATTATTTTAAAATATTGTCAAAAAAATAAAATAAATTTGAGTTGTGTATATTTATCCTGGGTCCTTGGAATTTGATGATAGTGCGCTGCGCAGTCACACTACCTAGCACTATGTACAGGACACAGAATAAATATCAGATGACCTAATTGGGAAAATATAATAGAGTGATTTTAAATTTTTTTTTTTTTTGAAAGATTAAATTGTATTAAGCTGAGAAATTTAGAGGTCTGCATTTGTATGGAAGAGTTTGACATGATCATAGAGTTTTGTTTTGAATGCTAAAATGCCTTCTGGAGAAGAGTGACAATTTTTCAAGAGCCTGGCTTTTGAAGGAGTAAGATGATGCATGAAAAGTGTTGGTCTGTGTTTGAGGAAGAGGACTCTGGATACAGGAAAGTATTGGGTGCTGTTCCTGTTTATGACCTCGCATCCTTTCCCTGATTTACAGTCACTGATTTCTTGTTCAAGTTTTTTGAAGAAAGGCTTAAACAAATGGCTTGGAACCTCATGAGCGTACTTTGCATTTGTAGTAGATCCATCATGATTTTCGAGATAAAACATGATATCTGTGCCTCTGCGGTCAATGGAAGCATGGTAGATTTGTTGTTGACTCTTGGGAGGGAGTGAAAGGGCTTGTACAGATTCCTGTTTGTTAAAATGCTTTTTGTTGGGTTGCTTCCTTTTCTTTCCCTTGGCATTATAGAGGGAATGGAAGGTGTCCTTTAATGTTTTTGGGATTTGGGTTCCGTCTTGCCATGAAGTTTGAGCTGCACCTTTGAATTTGATTTTGTAAATTGGCTTCCCTTGGTAAAGGCTGTATTCAAGGATTTTGTCTATTTGGTCCATAGAAAATGGTTTTGATTGGTTTTCGTTTGGTTTTTCACATTCTGAATTTCTTTTGTGTTTGTTTTGAGTTTTGGTTTGATTCTTTGGTTTAGAAGATGATGGTTCAGGTGGAGGATTTTGATGTTGGTGATCATGAGCTGCATTTCTGATGCTTTGGTCATCATCATCCTCATTATCCTCTTCAGCATCATCTTCATGGAGAAGCTGATTTTCATCATCAGCCGGAAGTTGATCAGCATCAGCTTGATGCTGGTCAGCATTTGGAGGAGGAATTTCCTCAGTTTCTTGGTTGTCCAATTCTTCAGGATTGAGTACGACATCTTGATATTCCGGTAAGAAATAGTGAGGTCTCTCATCAGGACTATGGTAGGTTTTTAGTCTTTTGGCATGGACGAGACTCTTCAGAATTCTGTGGTCTGAATCTCTTCGGAGTTTAAAAGTATGGTTTGGTCCCTGGTAAATTACTGAATATGGACCAACCCATTTTTGTAAAAGTTTGGGAGATTTTCCTTTAGGAACATGGCTGCAGTAGAGCCATACTGCGGAGCCAACCATGAAGTCTGGTTCTTGTGCACGTTTATCATGCTGCTGAGTGTACTTCTGTTGATGTTGTCGCATGTTTTCAGCAGCAACTTCTCTGCATATTTTAAGTTGTTCCAGAACACGCATCAGATGTAATTTGGGTTCCTGTGCCATGGATGGTTTTGGGGTTAGAGCAACATCAACAGGAAGGCGCATCTTCTGTCCAAACAACAAGTGGAATGGTGAAAACATTGTTGATTGTGTGGCAGGTGTAGATCTGTATGCCATAAGGACAGCTGGAATAAACTTCACCCAGTCAGATTGGTCCTTGTTACAGTATGATCTTAGTGTTTGGCTGATAAATGAGTTCATCCTTTCACAAGCAGCATTTGTTTGTGGGTGGTAAGCACTTGTATAGTGTCTTGTTACTTCAAAAAGTTCACAGAGGGCTTGGACTAATTTCGACATGAAATTTTGTCCCCGGTCTGAAATAAGTGTCCTTGGTGCTCCATATCTCGCAAATATCTCAGCGAAGAGTACTCTGGAAACCTCAGTGGCTTCCATAGATTTCAAAGGAAAGGCCTCGCACCATTTTGAAAAGCTGTCAACAACTAAGAGAAGGTACCTGTCTTTGTTTGGTGTTATGGGTAATTCCAGGAAATCCATGTGCCATCTGCTGAAAATGTCCTCAATAGGGAGTGGTCTCAAAGGGACTGGCTTCTGATGTTTAGAGTTTTTGGACTGTTGACACTTTTCGCAAGTTTTGATGTATTGTTCAATGTCTGAATACATATTTGGCCAGTAGTATTTGGCGCGGATAGCAGCATACGTACGTTCATGTCCTTGGTGTCCGCCACCAGCAATACAGTCATGATATGAGAGAAGAATATCATTCCGGAGGGGTGCAGGAATGCAAAGTTGTCTTATAAGACATTGATCAGGAGATTGGTTCCTAGCACATTCTTTGTAAAAGTGGAAAAGAAGTCCATTAATAATTTCATAGTGGAAGGATTTTGCAACTATTGCAGTAGCTTGCTTAACATTTTGCGGCAAATTTTCTGTTCTTTTGTAATCGATAATTGCCTGAAAGTCTGGACAATTTTCTTGCAGATGCTGGAGGGTTGGATTGTCTGAAATATGATCATCATGTTGATCGGCTGTATTTAGGGCAAGAATTTCGGGTTTCCTTGGTTGATTGTCTTCTGGATATTCAAAGGTTGTGGCAATGAACTCTTTCATGGAAGCTTCAATGGATCCAATGGCTGGCAAATCATCATCTGATGGAGAACATGGTTGGTCTGAAGGTGGATATTCACGACGGGACAGACAGTCGGCATTCTGGTTCCTAGTTCCTGGGCGATGCTGTATTTTAAATTTGTACTGCTGAAGGAATAGAGCCCAGCGTCCTAGTCTGCCTAATGCATCTTTGTTGGTATCCAACCAACGAACTGTGATGTTGTCAGTGAAGACTGTGAATTCAGCACTGGTAAGGTAGGCTTTGAAGTTTTTGATGGCTTCAATCAAAGCAAGTCCCTCTTTATGGTTTATATGCCATCGTTTTTCTTGATCCCTGAGTGCACGTCCTCCATATGCGATAACATTCTCAAGTCCTTGTGGGTTTATTTGTCCCAAGACGTATCCAATAGCAGCATCAGAAGCATCAACAGACAATACAAATGGTTTGCTAAAATCAGGAAAGGCAAGGGTGGGTGCTGAAGTTAATTTTCTCTTCAGAAGGTTGAAAGCATCAGTGTGTTCTGGTTTCCACTGGAATTTGATATTTTTCTTAAGAAGATTCAATAAGGGAGCACAGATTTTGCTGTAGTCTTTGATGAATTTCCTGTAATAGTTGCACATCCCAAGGAAGCTGCGGACATGTTTAGAGTTTCGAGGTTGTGGGAAGTCAGCCACTGCAGCAATCTTAGCTCTGTCTACTTCAACTCCTTTCTCAGAAATGATGTGTCCAAGGTATTTTACTTCTTGGGCAGCAAAGTGGCATTTTGTTGGCTCGAGAGTAAGATTGGCTTTACGAAGTTTTTGAAAGATAAGATCTAAATGCTGTAAATGTTCAGCAAAACTTTTAGAAAAGACCAAGATGTCATCAATGTAGATAAGAGCAATTTTCCAATTTAGTTCCTGTAAAACTTTTGTCATCAGCATCTGGTAACTTGTTGGAGCATTTGTTAAGCCAAAAGGAAGTCGTTTGAACTGGTAAAGACCTTGATGTGTGATAAATGCAGTTTTGTGCTTTGTTTTCTCATCCAAGGGCACTTGCCAGAATCCACTAGCTAAGTCTAAGACACTGAAAATTTTGGATTTAGAATCAGCTATTGTGTCAAAAATTTCATCTAATTTTGGAATTGGAAAGGAAACAAGCTCTGTGATGGAATTCAGTTTCCTGTAATCTACTGCAAATCTGTATTGTCCATTAGACTTTTTAACCATAACGACTGGACTTTGGTAAGGAGAAGTTGATTCCTCAATGACATCATTTTTCAACATTTCTTGAATCTGACGTTCTGTCTCCTGACGCATCTTTGGATTCTGGGAATATCTTGGGGTGCGGACTGGCTTGTCAGTGTAGGTGATGATAGAGTGTGTGTGAAGGTTTGTTTTGCCAAGTTCGGTGGCATCTTTGGCAAATACATCTCTGTTTCGTCCAATCAGATCTTGGAGTTGTTGAATTTGAGCAGTAGAAAGATTTTGTTCTTCAATATGGACTTGCAGGGTTTTGGCGATAGATATATGATCTGTAGTAGAAGCCTTAGACTGACTGGTTGTCTATGTTGAACACTTTAGAAACAACAGAATTTGCTTTCAATGGTACTGATTTGTTCAGAGGATTTAGTATCCTATAAGGAAGTGTGTTGTTTATACATGTAGCAATGCATTTGCTTCCAACCAGATTCTTGTTTGTGAGAAGGTTAACTGGTTCAAGGAAGACTTGTGAACCATGAGGTATGTTGGAGACAAAGAGTGAAAGTGTGCTTTCTGAAAGAGGTTGTAACAGAATATCTGATTGTGTTCGAGCAAGAGAAACATGTTTCTGGTTGTCATGTTGGATATCAGGTGTTGAAATGGAGGCAATGGTTGTTTCATTATGAAAAGACACATATTTATGGGTAAGATCTATTACAGCGTTGTTTGCTCTAGAAAGTCTTGGCCTAAAATGATAGTGTGGGGCGAATTTTCCAAAATATGAAAGGTATGGGGCATTTTTAAACCATTGATATCTATTTCAAGATCTGTTTGACCAAGAATAGCATGGGATGTGTTGCAAACACCTGTAACAGCTGAGAGATTTGATTTGTAAATATGGGGATTTTTGAAAAGTTTCCTCAAAAATTTGTTGCAAACAACAGAAATATTAGCACCGGTATCAACAAGGGCATTGGTATGAAAGTTAGAGAGCTTGATTTGAATTTTGTTCTTATTGGTAATTGCAGCTGAAATAGTAGCCAAAAAGTTGTTGGGATTGGAAGTATGTTGGGACATTGATGGGATTTCAAGTGAGGGAGCCATTATCAGTGATAAAAACAGCTAAACAATAATCAATCTATAAATGTCAGAAATAATAACAATAGAAAGTTATCTAAACTGTGTCACATGTGATAAAAGTGGCTGTACTCACCAACAGGAACTGGCACACTGTCTCTGTATGGATTGGTCTTCTTTCCTTTTCATAAGAATGTTAGAGTCACAAATCACAGTTTTTGACAGCACAGAAATCCTGCAGAAATCCAAAAAGTCCCGGAATGTTTACTTCAGTGAGAGGAATTCCATAAGATTCGAACCGGATTCTCGACCACTCTGTGACCACGCCCGGATGTCTGGTACATAACTAGGCGATGGTGCACGTTCATTTGGGGAATTAAGCTCAAGGGGAATAAGTAAATTAAGAATACACAAAGTCCAAATGGCAGGATATGAGAAATGTTTATTAAAGATTGAATGTTAAATAATCCAATCTACACACGCAGGTAACAACATTAATGAGCAAGTCTTGTTCCTATCTGTAATTTAGAAAAAGGGGCCTAAACAGGTGAATTAGAAATTTGTCTCCTAACACTCTACATGATTTCCTAGCTTTGCCTTACATCCTTTCAGTCCGAAGTCTCAAAGCTAACTCTGTTCTCTAAAAGAACTAATGTACAAGAAATCATTTCTCTATGAATTGCCTAAGGTCAAGTTGTCACTTAGGGTTAATCAAATAATTAAGTTATCAGTGTCATCCCTTTGATGTGAAGAAGTCAAAGTGGTTTTGTTTACCCTAACTAACACCTATGAGTGCCCAGTGCCATGAGCAGTGTCACTGACAATAAGGATTAACAATTACTGTGAAATCACTAAATATTCTAGGGGATTAAGAAATAAACAACAGCTTGGACAACCTTTAGAAATAAATAATAAGGAATGCTTTAGATGTCAATAAGGAATTGCTAAGTATGGGAACATATAAAATAAGAATAAAGTAAAATAAAGTAGACTATGAAAATATATGCTAAAAGTTATCAAAAGTGGAATGGATGTCATTTCACTGGTGATATGTCCAAGCGGGCGACCGCTATACCCTATCACATACAACCACTGTCGATCACGGGGATCGAACTCGGGTTGCAGCGGTGAAAAGCGTGTGCAAGGAGTGCTGTTTACTGTGCGAAAAAAATATACCCCCCCCCCTTACATAGTGGAACTTTACATACAAAACTAAAAATAAGGATTAAAAAAAACCACATTGATTTATATCAACCATTTTAAGCTTATTATTTAAGCTTAAACAGATATCATCAGTAAATAACTTGTGTATAAAGACCGAGAGCTAGTTGTTCCTTTTGCCTAAAAGGAGTCATTCAAATAATCAATGCATTTTGTTTTAGTTTATCAATTTAGGTAATACTAGGTACATGTAAATACCATACAATTGGAGTGTTGTTCGAGTACATTAGAGTATATTTAAGGTTCTTCGGGTTGACATTTTTTTGAGAATGTCATTTTTTTCATGTGTGTTTATCAAATACTGGAAAGCAATTAACTTTTACTTGCGGGAAAGAATTTTTCAAGAGGTCCCGGGAACCTCATCCTCACAAATATTTCTTGCTAAGAATCAGTTCTTGCCCTATAGGTGTTAGAACAACACAGTTGTAGATTAAGGTTGATCGCAAAAGTAAGTCACCATAGATGAGTTTATCTTAGGTTATTTGGGAAATAAAGTCGTCACAAATAGGCATTGAAAAACAATGCATATAAAGCATATGATGTATTATGGTCTCCAATTGAACCAAATTACACAGAGTATTAATGGTATACACTAAGTGCCCTGGTGTATTAAAGGTCATAAATGTATGGATGCATCATTGGAGTTCCATAGGGTTCCTTCGGATACCTAGTGATGACCTATCAAGTGTTTTAAATTTGTATTATTAGGGTATCCTTTTCTATGGTGTATTAAGATTTATAAGTCTGTTTTATTAGGGTATCTTTTAGAGTTTCTTGGGATTTCCGTGGGGTTCCCTAGGCTTTTTAGAGGTAAGTCTGGGATACCAATGAGTCCCCTTGGGGTTCCATTGGGTTCTATGGGGTATCAACTTTTATGAATCTGTATTAAAAGGGTATCCTTTAAGTTCCATGGGGTATCCATGGGGTTCCGTGGGATACCTTGTGGTGTTTGGGATATCAAAAAGACCCCAAGGTGTATCAAGAGATATAAAATTGTGTTATTAGGGTATCCTTAGGGTTCCTTGGGATATCAAAAATTATAAAATTTAAATTACTGGTGTACTGGTATCCTTGGAGTTCCTTGAAGTATCTGTAGGATGTGTAAGGGATAACAATGAGTCCCAAGGGGTATCAAGAATTTTAAATTTGTATTATTAGGGTATCCTTGGGGTAATTTTGGGGTTCCTTGAGATATCTTTGGGGTTCTATGGTGTATCAAGAATTATGATTCTGTATTATTGGGGTATTCTTGGAGTTCCTTGGGATATCCCTGTGGTTCTTACAGGTGTGTCTGGAAAGTCAGTGAGTCCCCAGGGGTATCAAGAGTTTTAATTTTGTATTATTATGGTATCCTTTGGGTTCTATGGTGTATCAGAAGTTATAAATCTGTATTATTAGGGTATCCTTGGAGTTCCTTGGATATCCATGGGATTCCCTGGGGTTCTTAGAGGTGGGTCTTGGATACTAATGAGTCCCCAGGGGTACCAAGAGTTTAAATTTTTTATTTTTAGGGTATCCTTGAGGTTTCTTTGGGTTCTATGGTGCATCAAGAGTTATAAATCTGTATTATTTCGGCATCTTTGGGGTTCCTTGGGGTATCCATGGGGTATCCTTGGGGTACTGAGGGGTGACCCTTGCACTCTAATGAGACCCCCTAGGGTATTAATAATTATTAAATTCTATAATTGGGGTTCCTTGGGGTTTCCTTGGGGTTTCTTGGGGTTTCCTTGGGGTTCCTTGGGGTTCCTTGGGGTTAAAAGACGTGCCGCACATGAACTTTTCGCTCAAGCCGGTTGTTTGAATCACTTAAATGAGCTTCAATGTTAGACATTGATCCAAATTATCATACAATTCTTAAATAGTAGAAGTATTACTTACCACTGTATCCATGAATTCTTCCGGAATGTTGTTGGTTGTCATGCTGTTAAAATCTTTTCCAAAGAGTCTTTGCAAATCTGCATGTGCAAACTTAAGGTTCTCTGCAAATATTATTGCTGTATAATTATTAAATGATTTCATTCCTGTTTGATCTTATAAATATCTAGATATAATTAAGTAATATAAGTAATACAGCTATTGTAATCTTGATATTCATTAATGGATTTCTTATTTAATATTTTTCACATCTCCTACACAAATTCTTAACAAAACTTCATGTACATGTATGTAAGTTGTTGTGCTTACTCAATTACGAACCTGCTATTAATGGCGGAAAGACACTCTGGAAAAATATGGAAGGATCTTTTCTTCTCTTCTTTTGACTTTTCGAAGAAAACGGGCATATGTAATGAACAATTTTCAGGCTTTGGATTGGCTCGAGTATAGAATCTCAGTATATTTAGTACTTTGATTTATCCTCACCTTTTATACAGCCAACAGGCATGTCATCATGTTCACACCTCCATCCAAATAGTATCATCTCCATATCCGTGTAGGGATGTTTTTGTCATGCTTCAATGAAAAAGATATCAGATATTTTATTGCATAAGCCCATAACATTACGCTAAGGATATAAGCAAAGTTTGCTCTGTTCATCATCACAATTAACCCCTTCACGGTAACTGCGGTACTACTCTTTTGCAGGGCAAAATGACATGGTTTGGTGAAATATGACGTAACGTCAATCGTTTCATTTACGTCATTTAATTATCTACCTACCGAAATTTCGGCAAGTGTATCATTTTGCCCTGTTAGAGAGCAGTTCCGCAGTTATCGTGAAGGGGTCTATACACTGCACTTCATCTTTATTATGCAGTTATAAATAATTGTAACGAATTCTTTATAATAATTTGCAAAAATTTCGAATGATGGTTTTTATTTATCAAAACGGGAAGCAGAGATCTTCCGATAATACATAAAAATTTCATTTAGGCCTATGTTTCTTACCTCTGTCATTCACTTTGTACTCGAGTCTCGTTCCCGCTGACGTCACATATTGCGTAAATTTTTGGTACTGAGAACCGTCAGGATGGTGTTTGATTTTACATAGAGCAATATACCAAAAATCAATAGATCAGATCAGATTTTGTAATTTAGATATGATTAGAATAATTATCATTAATAATTTAAAGCGCTACAGGTCGATGTGCATCCTTTTTGTAAGCCCTTGCAAACATTTTATTCGTTTCCGAAATCCCGTTCGAGTTATCTCCCGCGATAACTCATATGCAGACAGACTGAATTTTCTCTAGCTGCAAAGTTATGTACATCGGCACTGGCTGATCAGTGATGCAAGCCAGCAGAAACTTTACATCAACATCATCAAGATGTGCCCGATCTATCGTACGATTATATACTCAGCGATTGAAAAGTTCGTGATCCTGGATAGGAGAGGAGCGGATCGTCAACATGCAGGTACCCTAGAACTACGATGTTTCAAGTGTATGCATATTCTATGTTTACATGTTATATGTTAACTAACGTTTCCAGATACGTGTTTAAACACTAAAAAATCTACTGTTATTATTAAACTTACATGCAGGTCTTACATGTAATTATAGGAATCAAGTGAAGTCGTACCCAACCCGACTCGCACCCAAACCAACTCGTACTCAAATGGTCAGGTCGTACCCAAAAGTATGTGGTTCACTCGTACCCAAATATTTGAGAACGACTTCACTAGTCAACTCGTACCCATGGGGGGACATGCGCGGATCCAGAAAATTTTTCCAGGGGGGGTCCGAAGGATAATTGTGTTTGCCAGGGGGGGTCCGAGGCATATTTTCGCGATAATTTTACTATGTAAATTTAATAAATTTTCATTTTCCAGGAGGGGTCGGGACCCCCCCCCCAACCCCCCCTCTAGATCCGCGCATGGGGGAAATATAAATAAAATACAATAGTTTTCATTCATGTTATTTTTTTAATTTATGTTTTATTTAACTTTAAATTAACTTTGCCTGTTGCTTAATTCATTTGATTACTCAAAAAATATGCTTTTATTATTTAACAATATCTAACTTAGTGATTTACTTACTGTTTTCTTGCAGGAAACACACCTCTCTCGAACTATGTTGATCTTCCAAAAGTGATGAAAATGTGTGTTTCTTCTTATAATTATGAGCAGCATGTTTATTTTATGCTGACAAACTCATTGGTTGAACGGAATCACATTAAGCAATTAATTTTAATTTTAATTGATGATAGTTAACCTGCTCATAATCATTCTTAAAGTTTGATCCGTCCACATTCAAGTACAGAACTATAGTATACTAGATTTTTATAACAAATTATTTTACATTTGTTATACAATTCGCATATTAATGTTATCGATAATATACAAAACATAACAACATACAAATAAAAGCCATTCATTTTATATTCTTAGTATAAATATATTTTTTCACCGTGGGTACGAGTTGACTAGTGAAGTCGTACTCAAATATTTGGGTACGAGTGAACCACATAGTTTTGGGTACGACCTTACCATTTGAGTACGAGTTGGTTTGGGTGCGAGTCGGGTTGGGTACGACTTGACTGTAATTCTAATTATACAATATACGGGGAAATTCGGGTTGTCAGAGGGTCTTGTCAATTTTCTCCGAAGAGCTTCGGATAAATTTCTATCTATTGTGTATTTCTTATACAAGAATGAATGAACACAGTGTAACCGTAATGATTACGAAATAAATCTGCAGATATATATTTCAAACATGTGGTTGCAACCATACAATCTGATTTCAAGCGCGGATCCAGAAAAAAAAATTCGGACCGGGGGGGGGGGGGGAGGTGATTGATTGAGTAACAAGGTTGGGAGGGGGAGTAAGCCATATTTTTATGAATTTTATAATTTAAATTTAAAGAGTTTTTTAGGGGGTCTGGATCCCCTTGACCCCTCCTAGATCTGGTCTAAATGTATAATTTTTGTGCATATTGTCACAGTGAATCCATCTATAGGAATATATATGCAGTTTGAAAATGTTCATTACATTTTATTTTTTCCCTACAGGGTTGTTTTAAGATCCGAAGCAATGTTACACAGACAGAAGAATAGGTGAATGCTGCTCCAGTATATGTTGTATATATGTTGGCTATAACAATAACATACATGTATATCACTTGGGAAATCATGCACAACAAACTGTCCATATGATGATACCATGTAAGTATTTATTCGGTGAAATATGCCTTGCGTTTTGAATATTTCTAAAGTTTGTAATTACATGTATATAAAATCAGACATGGATTAACATATATTTGATAAAAGAGGTTGGACATACCTCTTGATCTCATTTGCTTTTGATCAATAAAACATACTGTAAGTTATTTCAATACAGAGAATGAGATGCATTATGATTGTTTTGTTTTTTTAAATTTTATCTGAGTGTATAAATCTTGTGCTTTTACGCTGTTATACATGTACTCAATACATGTACATTTGTTTGCATGTTTTATTATGAATTATATTTTTTGTCTTGCATATACACAAGGTTGACAAAGATATTTAAATATGGAGAGGGATAAAGAGACATGCTACAGAAGAAGGAAGGATTAAGGCACATGATACATGTACAGACACCAGAGTGATTACACCAACATCAGTCCAATAACATTGGTACACACTGAAACTTGAGACCACAAAGGCCTGGATTCTTTTGAAATATACTGTCATCTGTGCAATATCACTTGGAATCATGGAAAACTTGTATCACAGTGTTAACAATTTTCAGTGAATTTTCATTGTCTAGCATAGAAATAATTAATTTTATGTTTAAATATATAACTGGAAATTTTCCTATATGTAATTCACTTACTGCGTTCAACAGGTTTGGTACACGCAAACTAATAAATTGTATCTCAAAAACATAAGACTTAAAGTATGTATCCTAAATAAAGACCAATGCAATCAGCACAGTATTACACATGTAATAAAATTTTAATGTTTACTGACCTTCTAAGAAGAGAGATATAACTCTCAGTTGGTGTGAATGACTATTGTAATGGCAAAGTTTTACATGTTTACATAAACAAAGACTTTAAAAGTTTTGAAAACATTTATATTTTGATAAAATGTAAACTCCATTTTAATTTTTATTTATACATGTATTAATTCCAACACATGTAGAAATTGTTTAGTTGTCTTAATGTCAAATTTGTTAACAAAAAAGACACTAGTATGTCAACATATGAATGAAAGAATGTTTTTGAAGTGTTATAAATTGATTTGTCATAATTAAATTTTTAAATGAAAAACATGCAATTTTCATGTGAATTTTGCATGAATTTTATATGAATATGACACAAATATCTAATCGCATGAAAAACGTACGAAAAATTATTCACATGAAAATTGTACATATTTCATGCGAATATCATGCGAACATATTCGCATGATATTTGCATGAGAAACTTTTCGTCTGATTTTCGCATGATTAGCGCATGATTTTCATGCGAAAAGGAAATCGCATGAAAATTATGCGAGCCACTTTTCCCTGTGTACCAAATAATGACGGGATATACAGATTCGGTGGACAGATATCAGTAACGAAAGACACATAGTTCTTTTTTAAAATTGACTATAACATTGACGTCGCCGGACGTCACGGCGCAACGAAAAGTATAAACTGTAAGAATTTAACTCAGTGAAAAGTCGATAAAAACTGTGAAAATGCTCAATGGTGGAAACAATGAGTCAAAAATTATTTGCACATTTGTGTTTAACCCTAACACATTTTGTGGGGGTTGTGGTTAAAGTATTTTGAACATCAGAGTAGAATTTCTGTAAATATTTAATCAAAAAATAAACATCGTAATCTGACATTCAGGTATTTTCTACTGTAAATGACGAGACATGCAGTGAAAAATAAAATAACGTCGAGGAACTAACTTATGATTTCCAAACAAATGTGAAACATTTAGAGGTCAAGTGATAAAGTTCCGATTCAAATTGTATGATGGAAAGCAAAAAAGACTCGGGGTGATATAAAGATAAGATATTTCTCTCCATTGTGTGTGCGTCATCTTGTCATTTTTTTCTTCACTATTACCGTGCGCCGTGGTATCAAAACATATTGATTTTAAAATCGGTTAAAGGTATATGATTACTAGGTGGAAATTCTTCTTGGGATTACTAGGTGGAAATCCTTCTTCCGATCATTAGGTAGAAATTCTTGTTCCGATTACTAGGTGAAAATTTCTCCGATTACTAGGTGGAAATTCGTCTTCCGATCACTAGGTGAAAATTTCTCCGATTACTAGGTGGAAATTCCTTAATTATTACAAATCAGACAGATGTTTCTCCCAAGAACTGCTAATCTCTTGAAACAACATTGCGTAATTATATGCCTTTCATGTCTTGGCCATCAAAGACTCATTGAGTTAATCTAATTACCTAATACTTGTGAATCTTTCACTCAATTCATTTGATGTCATCAAATTGTCCCTTTTACTCATTGTTTAGATTCTTATATATACTGAATAGTATTTGTCAATCTGCAGTTCGGAGGCATGACGCGTTACCGGCCACTTCCGTCTGTGTCGCGTATTTGTTTGTTATTGTTCATCTTTAAAATTCGATTGATAATAAATACGGAATCCTTCATCTCTTGGTTTTACTTCTCTGGAATTGCATATTGGTGGACCCTTGGAAATACGGCATACATAACCTTCGTTTTTAACTTACGGCCCACAGCGCGCCTCAACCTTATAACTTGTTCCTTTTACGCCAACATCCCCTCACCCGGTTTGTACTGCACACGACCGATGCAGATCCAGAAGAATTCCCTAGCACAGTAAAATGTATGCGGTCACAATTAGCGGGGGGATATTATCATGATTATATGAAAAATGATACCTGTATGCAGCAATTGTCTTCAATGTTCAATTCATCGTTTTCAGGTTCTTCATTCGCTTCCATAACTGATTCTACCTCAGACTTTGTCTCAGTACTTACCGGTACTACGGTCATGACCTTGGGTGTTTCTTCAACACAATGAACTATGATTGGTAGGTTTGAGGTAAATTCAGATACCTGCTCCTCTAACTCGTCAGTCTGTATACCTATTGAGTCAACAGTGAAAGTAGACTGATCAATGGTACAAGTGTTGATACTCACCTCTTGATATCCAGTATTTTCTGCATCAGAATGAGATGTTTGGGTACTTGCATATTTAGACAATTTTGACAAGGGCACCGCAGAAGTACTACCTTGGGTTTCAATAGAATCATTAGCTTGGATAGCTACTGAATTGATTTCAGAGGTACTTATTTCACTTGGATAATCTCTTCTACTGAGGGCATCTGATACTTAATTGCTCTTACCTGGTCTATGAATTATCTGAAAGTTTATTCCTGCAACTTTAGAGCCCAGCGTTCTAAACGACCCGTGTGTTTAGCTGTTTGTAGCCAAACTAAAGCTTTATGATCAGTTGCTACAGTGAACCTACTGTGTACCAAGTAAGGACGGAAAGCAGCAATTCCTTCTAGCACTGCCAGACACTATTTTTCAGTAGTAATGAATTTCTTTTGATCAGCCGACAGAGAATTACCTCAGTATGAGATTACATATTCTCTCTTTTCATTATCTATCTGACCTAGTACATAGCCAACAGCATTATCCGAGGCATTGCATGTTAAAATAAATGATTTAGAAGTGTCAGGATAGGCCAAAATGGGGGCAGATACAAGTTTTTCTTTTAAAGTTTCAAAAGCTACCTGAAACTGCTCAGACCATTCAAAACGCTTGTCCTTACTCAAAAGAGCGTTTAAGGCAGTTGCAATTTGGCAAAATCTTGTACAAACCTCCGATAATAGTTGGCCATGCCAAGGAAGCTACGAACCTGTTTCTGAGTGCGAGGTGTAGGGAACTCACTTACGGCTGCAGTTTTATCTGAGTCAACTCGTACACCTTGTCGAGATATGATGTGCCCTAAAAACTTATCCTCTTTAACTGCGAAGTGACATTTAGCAGGTTGTAATTTTAAATTGGCTTCTTTTAAACGGTCTAAAATTTGTGCTAAATGCGTAAGGTGTTCATCAAAAGAGCGCGAAAAGATAAGAATGTCATAAACGTATACGAGCACTGACTTCCAATTTAAACCGCGCAACACGTTAGACATCAAGGTCTGAAATGAGATTGGTGAGTTAGTAAGTCCAAAAGGCATTCGTTTCCATTCATAAACCCCACTTTGGGTTATGAATGCTGCCTTCTGTCTACTATCCTCATCAAGCTCCATTTGCCAGAATCCAGACATAAGATCTAAATTTGTAAAATAATTGGCTTTAGCTTCTCCTATAGCATCAAAAACTGTTTCTAAATGAGGAAGTGGGAAGGACATTGGCACTGTTATTTTCTTATGAGCACGATAATCACAAGCAAACCGAAAGGTACCATTCTTTTTCTTTACTAAAACAACTGGCGAATGCCATTCTGAATTTGACGGCTGAATGATATCATGTTTCAACATTTCAGATACTTGATTTTCAATTTCTTTTGAAGCTTGTGGAGAAGTTCTCTGTAAAATTGAAGCCGAACAGGTTTTGAATTTGGTTTAATTTCAATTTTATGTTTGTGTGCACTTGTGCGTCCCAATTCACTCAAGTCAAGAGCAAAATTTTCTCTGTATCTGGATAAAAATTTCAGTAAAATATCTTTTAGATTCTGATCTAAATCTGAATTTCCTAAATCAAATTGAATTTCACCCTTACATTGGTTTTCTGAACTGTCTGGATTCAAAGCACTAACATTTTTTGATCCCCCCTCCAAAGACAAAATGCTTTCATGGTCAACATCAATAGCATTTGCAACAACAAAATGCATGGGTAACTCAATAGTCTCAAAAGTAGGGTTAATCACTCTAAGAAAAGCACTACTACAGTCTACCTGCACACAACATCTAGCAGCTGACAGATTTAGTGATTCTAAATCTTTATGGGGTTCTAATAATACAATGTCACCATTCTGATGTCGAGAAATATGTACTGGGATATTCATTTCACACCTGGGGGGAATTAAAACAGGACACCTGGTTCTAGCATAACCATTTTCAGTCGTTATCACACTAACATTGTTCTCACCACATTGGTCAGGTATATGTAAAGTATTGGAGGTTGAAAACCTTAGCACTGTGTCATGAGCACACAAAAAGTCCACACCCAAAATAAATGTATGATGAATGCCATCTACCACATGAACTTTAAAATTGTATTCTCTGCCATTAATCGAAATTTCTAAATCTATCTGACCTAAACAGGGAGTAATTTTCCACTAGCCCCTTTTACAGACCGAAAGTTGGGAGGAAGTAACCGATTTTGAGCGTATTGGGTTTTCGCTAAAAAGTCTTTGTTAATAATAGTTACTGAAGCACCAGAGTCAATTAGAGCACTAGTGTTACGACCGCCTACCCAAATAGGAATGGTGTTTTTGGTCATGTGAGCCACAAAATTTACCTGAGGAACAGAATGTATGTTGTGCCTATCTTTAGAATGGCTTCCAAAGACAGGCGCGCACCCCTATTGTTGTGACATGTAGTGTTCATGTGAGTAAGTTGATCGTGGGAGGTGGTGGTGTTGTCTGTTTTCTGTGTGGGCAATCTTTCTTAAAATGACCAAATTCTCTACAATAAAAACACCTAACTGATGATACATTGTTATAAATAAAATCACAAAACTCACCCTTTTTGTGGTAGGACTGGGCCGGTCGTTGGGGTCCAGGACGTGGGCCAGGGGGTGGTGGTGCTTGCTGCCACTTGGGTTGCTGCCAATTACTGGTAGTGGGTGGTTGTTGCCACGGAGTTGGTTGTTGCCATTGGGATGGTGGATTCTGGGACCATGTAGTGGGCTGGTAGCTCTGAGGAGGTGCCGGATGATAGCCTTGATGTGGTGGCCTCTGCCTTCCAGGACGTCTAGGCTGTTGGTGCTGTACTTGCCTGGGATTGGCCCTAAGATCTTCTCTTATCTCCTGTAAGGCATTAAGTAAAGCTAAGTTAGTATTCATCTGCAGGGCAGGAGAATTGGTCCGGCGTCTCTCGGCTACTTCAGCTCTGGTGGCCACGTTCCGCAACTCCTCCAAGGATTTGGGGTCGACTTTGATGACATCCACCCCAATGTCCGGCTTCAAACCATTGATTACCACTGTCAGCAGCCAGTCCTGGTCTACCCTTCGGTCTGTTGTCATCAGGGTAACCCGATGGATGAAATCCTCCACTGACTCCGAGGGTTTCTGCTTGACATCCATCAACTACAGGTTATTCCGGGATGATGGCTAAAACCGTTGGTGTATGGCGTCTTTGATGGTTGATAGGGATCTTTCAACCACATCATCCACAGAGTAAAACCATGACTCGGCAGCTCCCGTCAAATAAAAGGGTAAGGTGTCGATGGCCATCTTGTCAGAAGGTTTCTGTAAGTTTATAAAAGTTAAAAATTTAAACCACCATTGTATGATGGAAGTCTTCCCATCATACTTTTCCAACTTGACTTTGGGGGTGGCCGTCTGATGAAGTGCTTCTGTTCGTCTTCTCCCCTGGTGTCGCAGCTGTTCTTGCAAGTGTTCGATTTCCTCCTCTCGGGGCTCCAACTGTCTTCTCTCTCTCCTCCATGTCTCTCATCTGCTCCTCCTCATACCTCTCCTGAAGAGTACTGATTTCTCTCTCCTTATCAGCCAGTTCTCTCCGCAGCTGCTCCAGCTCTGTGTTTGAGGGCCCTGGAGTGTTGTTCTGCTCACGTTCTCCATTTGCTGGGGTTGGCATCTTGCTGCTTCGTAGGTTGTAGCGCCCTGTCATGCAAATGATACAAACCGGGTTTTTGGATACCTCCACCTGTTGTCGTGTCGTGTTTTTGACAACGATTGTATAGGGGGAATTCTATAACTCGCTTGCAGTGTGAGGACCCGTTTTGCAATGTCCAGTCCAAAAGGTTTGGGACGATTGCACTGAAATTAGAACAGGGAAGCCTTTAGACAATTAAAAGATGACGTTTATTGTTCCAGGTCTCCGATTAGAAATGTGAACATAATATTAGTCACCAGGCACAATAAAAATTATGACACTATCTGCATTACGCATTACAAAGGTGGGTGCCCTAGCCTATCTAACACTGGTGACTATCAGAGTGATTAAACAATATAAAAACACTCACTCTGTATAAAAAATATAAACAATGACATTTTCCTTAATAAAAGTTAAGGTAAACAATTGTCGAGGAAATTCGAACTTATAAAAGTAAATAGAGTTAACAGTTATCTAATGAACGAGGCTTTACACAAACGAAGCGGTGATTCAAACAATGCATAAATTTACCTGAGTATTCCTTTAAATAAGGATCAATTAAGTATTTAAAGTATAAACTTACGATATAAAAGTTAACTGTTGCATCGCTGTGCAGAAAACAAATTTTAAACTCAAGAACCAACAACGGAATCACTATTTCCGACTTTGTAAGAGGAAATAAAGTGCAAGGGCCGCAGGTGTCAGTTATGAATCAATAAACAAAAATAACTATAATAAACTGATTAAAATAATGAATTCATAGACTAAGACAGAATTGCAACTAAAGTTAACAATTTAAAATAGAAAAACAAGGTTTAAATCAAATATAGCTTGACTAAGAAAATTAATGAAGTAAACCAAAACTTTAACTTAGACGAAAGCTCAAATTTCTTAAAAACACATTAAACTTGAAAATGTCATGAAAAACTTTTATGCATTTAAAAATTTAGAAATGATTAAACTTTTAAAATAAACTTTAAATTTAAAAACAAATAACATAAACCATATTTTACCTGAAATCAGAACAGGGAAGCCTTTAGACAATTAAAAGGTGACGTTTTTTGTTGCAGGTAACCGATTAGAATGACCAAGGTAGGGTCCGCTATCTCATTCGGAGACCTGGGCTTCCCTGATCTATTTCAGCCAATCAAAATTTAGATTCTTTGTTCGGACACAATTTTGGTAATTAAAAATTAACCAACGTGACCCCGATCTCCGGACATTTGGCCATACACAAATAATTAAGTTAACGTAGATAATCCCCTAACAAAGAAAAATCTGCTGACACCTGAGCACATCTTGATCTTGACACTAGGTAAAAAAAGATAAAAGGAAACCTTAATAACAATTATAAACATCATAACACCCATATGTAAATTAACTTGGTCGTCTGACTAATAAATTGCATAATACTACATTTTTGTGGCATTGTTACTCCGCATACCTAACAGGATAAGTTTTGATAAGTAATTAGACAACCTTTAGGTATTTACTTTGAACAGCGTTGCTTTGTACAAAAAAACTGCAACTGTTGGATATGCCGAAAACGACTTTTAAAGTAAACATTATATTCAACATTTTGTAATGAATTTTGAATTAAAAGAAAAATGCAATAAATGTGAACATTGCTGTAAACCATAAACCTGAACAAAATATTGAGATCAATACAACAAATTTACTACTTTACTTTATCAAACAAACTATGACTAAAAATTCCTCTACTAATATTCTACACAAAACAATTTAACTCATATATTTTTAATTAAACACACATAGACTGTTACATGTAATAAACATATCTGTCTCATGTTGTATATTTTATTTGATAAAATGAAATATATCAGAAAGGACAATTCTCCTCTGTTCTCTAGGTGTATAATTTTTTTATCCTTCCTCCGATTTCTCGGAATTTAAAACATTCTTAATTAATAGACATGAAATTTTAAGTTCATGGAACGTCTTATTTAATGGATATTGTAATTTCAGTTATAGCATCTGGGATGAAGATTTTGATTTCAGTCATAACATATTGCCGGAAGCACGTGTGTCACGTGTTCTAAATGGGGGTCCAGTTCCATTAACAGAATATGGAAAGGAAAATGCAAAACCTCACCAGAAACCGAATGTGACCCCGGTATCTTTTGTTTAATATTATTTTCATAAATTAGGCATGATAATTTTCGTAGAAACATTGTCAAGGTAGTCATATTGTTAGAATTTACTTTCATACTAAAACTCCTCAGCAGTTCATATGCATGCGTAGCTTTTTATAGGGCGAATTTATTGATCAAAAACTAGTTCGATTTTAGGTTTATGGTTTGATATAGTATAGTTTCATATCTATTTAAAACCAGTTGGGTGGTTCGAAGGTTTAGCACTAAATGGAAAGTTAGGTTTAGAAAAACGGCTGTCATTGCACTAGCATACCTACTGGATTTGTTCTTGAAATTTAAAGAAGATAATTTTTCAACTCATCTGCATTTCCATAAAAGTCTTTATTAAACAGTGCAGACAATTTTTTTCCTGGCAATGCCCACATATTAGGTTATTCTGCGAACCCATTGCAAAATTGGCGTTTAACACCATATCAATATTTTGGAAAAGTGAATGCTGCTATGAAAAACTATATTAATATTCATTTTTCTACGCCTGTATCAATAGAGATCATTTGATTCACTCAAGGCGTTTGAAACAAATTAAAAATGACACTGGTTTCAAGTGCAATATCCACTAATTACGTGGTCTTAGATCAAAAGCCAGACAAATCTTGTTGATTTCAAAGAGCCGTAGCTGAATGGCCAGCAATGAAATAGACAGGCGAACTTATTACATGCATTACAATGTGTACTAAAAAAATGTTATGAGCATATCTTTCAATGAATTCTTTTTTTTCCATCAACCACTTTGAAAGTTTTTCCTTTGCCTGTTGTAAATTGCAAAGGGTAATTCAATGGAATCGCTCTTTTCCACATTATTATTTTGGTCAGTACTATATGTACTATCATAGATCCTTTGAGACACATATGTTTAACGTTAGAACGATACTCATATGATTCGCTGAGTTCATTCTTTTACACATGTGTCACACCTGAGTATCAACAACTCTCTTTCGAGCACCTCTCCGCCATCTTGAAAGGATTTAAAACCACCGAAACCGCACTCGAATGTGGTTTTAGGTTTCCTGGAAACTTATTTCAGTTTAAAGCCAATAAATACAAAAACTAGTTTTAGTTTAAAACTAGTTCAAAACCAGTTTTGCAAATAAATAAAAAGTTTGCAAAACCTAATTAAAACCTGAACTAGTTTTTGATCAATAAATTCGCCAATAAATATATTTCTGGAGGTGCTTATTGTTCAAAAAAGAATCTGCTTTTTAAAAATAAGGGAATTATAGAAGTTTAGGCCATATCTTCTATAATACTACTATATTAAAATAATAGACCGATAAATCGGAAGAGTACGGTCTTTTGTTTTATATATTTTAAACATCATTGGTATTTGAAGACTACCAATTTGTTTTTATTTTTTCTCAATAAAGCTTCACTTATTAATAATCAACGAAATATCCTCAAAAAATTCAGGAAATCATCTGAATTTTTGGGATTTTAAAATCTTGTGCATGCGCATTACATTCATGCTAAATCACGGGATGCTCTTTATTTTATGTTTTCACAATATCACATTTGCATGGATAAACTCATAAAACGATAAAACAAATGTAAATTTTCTCTGAATTTTTTTTTTCTGTTCATCAAAGAAAATACGGGAGATAACTCTAACGCAGTGCATTTACTATGATAGAAACTCCCATTGACGATTTTCATCGGCTCATAAAACCGGAAGTACTTAATACTATTCAATGAAACTTGGAATATATTTTAATTACGTCTATTAAAACAATATCTATCCGTCTTATAACAGTCCTAAGCTTTTCTGAATTTTTTGTTTTTTCATCCCCCCTTTTCTCAAGTTTGAGGCCTTAAATCTCAAAACTGATAAGAGATAGAAACTCGCTGCCACTAAGTTTTTAAACATATCTACAAGGTAAATCTAACTTTAAAGTTACAACGAATTTTTTAAGAAAAAAAACAATTTTTTGATTTTTTTAATTTCTACTATTTTGCTTGTGTAGACCAAAAGTACCAGAACCGGAAGTCCAAAAAACCTTACATACGGGAGTCATTTTAAAACGCTATATGACTATTGTATAATTGTTTCTGAAATCCTTTCCGTTTTCAAATAATCGCTGACGGAAATCTGTCAAGAAAAAGAATAATAACTAGAGCAAAGCTCGTTGCAAAGCAACGAGTGGGTCTTCCGTTAATGTCGGAAGTAAAGCAGGAAGTTCCTGTAAGAAGCAGAGCTCTTAAGGTCAGACGACACGTTCCTCAATTTTAGATAACTTTTTCCAGGAATTTGTTAATGGTTTACAACTACTTTGACAAGCTTTCTTGCAAAAAATTACGGTACCTTACCAGGCATTTCTGCAAAATACTAGAATATGCAATTTCCTATATAATCTTCTTGAAGATACACTTGAATTGCTGATATGAAAATAAATACATCTACAGCAAAGCTAAATTCTCTAAAATAGAACTATATTTCCGCCGGGGCGGGGCTTTGAACTCACGACCTCTAGAATCTATACACTACTGGCAGTGAGCGCCCACGGTTCTAACCACTCGACCATCAAGGCATATAACCAAATACAAGTAAATTTTGATCATTTTATAAAATTAAAACTTTTTGTTGGAACTCTTTATTACGAGGAGATACAAAAAAGATTCTCGAGGAACGTGTCGTCTGACCTTAAACCAACAACAAGAGTAACTAAAATAAAAAGATGAAAAAATCGAATTATTCCTGGTACGACTTAACAAAATCCGAATGACTTTAAGTACGAATTAACAAAAACCTTTCCAATTTCAAGAACGACTTGACCAAAAAAAAATCCGAATGTGTTCAAGTACGACTTAACAATTATTTTTGGTACGAATTAACTTTACTTTGAACATTACGCTATTTTTTAAACCAAGGACGCGGAATCAAAATTTCCGGGTTTTTTAATTTTTTTATTTTTAAACCCCGATATCTCTGTAATGCATCGTCCAATTTTCAAACGGATTTCAGATTTAAATTCACCATGGCAAGTTCTATAAGACTGTAGTATTGTATTATTTTGTTTAAGAAAATTTCCAAAACTTGGAACTGCTTCCGGTTTTGAGCAAATTTGATGAACAAAATTTTAAACCCACCAGTACATTAAAGAATTGATACATCTATCATCAGTAAAAATTTCAAAGCCATATCTTTAAAGTTTACGGAGATTTCTTCCGGACAAAATCACTTTTTTTAAATTTAAAAATGGCCGCCAAATTTGAACGGAAGTGACGTAAATGCTGAAACTTTAACATCTTTCAGGCCCCATATATATACCCAGACATTTAATTGTTTCAAAATTAATTTTTATACCTTTAAGAGTTGTTTCGCCTTCCATAGTATGTTTAAGCGCCCCTAAAGGAATACATTCCGTCTTTGATAAATTCAACTTTGTTCCTGATACAGATCCAAAGTTTTCAATATTTTTGACAACATGTTCAAGGGATTCTATGTCCTTAACAGGGAAAGTACTATCATCTGCATGTTGTATGCATTTAATTTCATTTCGTGTGTTGCTTATTTTAAAACCGAAAATAATGAAAGAAACTGGTTATGTAAACTTAAGGAATTTGAAAAAATACTTGACTCTTGGCGAAGTAGAAAATTAACTATTTTTGGAAAATGCCAGCTTATTAATTCTCTTTTAATCTCCAAGGTCTTGTACACGGCTACTATTTTAGAAAACCCTGAACAATCCTTCATAAAGAGTATTAATAAAATAATTTTCTCCTTTCTTTGGGGTAACCGAGAGCGCATCAAGCGTAACACCTTAATTAGAAACATAAATGAAGGCGGCATTGGTATTACAGACTTTGAATCAAAACTCAAAGCTATAAAAGCTTCTTGGGTTTCGAAAATTATTCAAAATAGAAGTAGTCTATCTTCACTCTTAAACGCTTGTGTAGTAAAACATAATATCGATATTCCATTTTTGATCAATTCAAGCATTACAAAATACGAAGAATTTAAATTAAACTCCCTTCCTGTGTTCTATAAGGAGGTCCTTGTGGCCTTTAACGAATGCAAAGATATTTCATTAACCAATTTTGCTAATCAAAATATCTGGTTCAATAAAAACATATGTTTTAAGGGTAAATCTATATTTTTTTCAAGTTGGACAAAAGGTGGTCTATTACTAGTAAAAGACCTCTTTAATGAGAATGGCTTCAAAACAATAAACAACATAAAAGAATGCTTGGCATCAACAAGCAATTTTTTATGTGAGTACTTTATAGTTAAAAATGCAATAAAGTTGCACCTTTCAAGAATAGATTTACAAACCATAAATTTCACGAATTCGCTCACTAAGTCACATTTCTATTTTGAAGGAAAGCTAGAAGATACTTCAAATAAAAAGTCTAAATTTTTCTACAATATTCTTATAAACAAGAAATCCCAAAAACCTATTATGGAAAATATATGGTGTAAGGAATTCCAAATAGACAAGTACTACTTTAATATAATCTACGAGAATAAGATTCGATCATTATTTGATAAATCTGTATCAGAGTTTAATTATAAATTACTTCACAACTTGTTGACCACGAATCTATCGGTTAGTAAATGGGATAAAAACATTAATGGGAACTGTAATAATTGCAATACGCCAGAAAATATAAAACATTTAATCTACGAGTGTGACTTGACAATGCCACTTTGGCGGAAAATTTCTCTGATACTAAATATTGATGTTACATGGAAATTGAATGTCATTGGTTTTATTTTTACGAGCAACAAATATACTCTTATCTTAGACAACACTTTGTCATTCATTGCATGCAAAATTTACAAATATAAAATGAAACGTAGAATCTTAAACGAACATGTTTCATCTGAAGATATGCGCTGTTTTTAAAAAAATGCGCTAATGCAATTGTATCTTACTGTAAAAAAATCAAAATGTGTAAAGTTAAACTTCAGCATTCTTGAAAAAATATCAAATAGTATATGATAAATGAAATATTATAAACTTTATTAATGTACTACTGTAATATACAAGAGGGAGACCTGTCCCTCTTCACATATATGCGGTAGGCAATTTTGGACTGTGATGCTGTTGTAAGTCCTGCCGCATTGCATTTACTTTATGTTCCGATTGTATATTTATTGCTAAAAATATTTTATTGAACAGCTATGTTCCACAAATATGTTTACAATATTGATACGAATATTATATCAATTGATACTTCCCCGAATAGTACTCTTATTTTACTTTACTATTACTTGTATCAAAATGTGTTATTTCATGTTTACGTCTAATTACGCTTTTAAAAAAATACAATTATACATATTGAAGAAAACAAATACCTTGTACAATATATTCTAATGCTCTACAAATGTATATACAATATTGTTATTCCATATCTAAGTCTATTTACGCTTAAAAAATACATTTATAAATACTGATTCATTTATATCACTGATTAGCATTACAGATCCAGGGGGCCCCTGGCACCCCAGGTGATGTATATATAGAGAGCCTCTGCGGAGGTATTATCTCGAATCAAATGTACTGTGTTTAATAAATCATAAAAAAAAAAAAAAAAAAAAAAAAAAAAAAAAAAAAACATCTTTTAGGCACGGTAACTTTACAAAAGCTCTGCAAATTTCATTGAAATCGGATGAAAACTTTTTGAGATATAAAGCCGAGAAGGAGTCAGAAAAAAAATAAAAAATAAAATAATAACTAGAGCAAAGTTCGTTGCAAAGCAACGAGTGGGTCTTCCGATAATGTCGGAAGTAAAGCCAGAAGTTCCTTGAAGAAGCAGAGCTCTTTAACCAACAACAAGAGTAACCAAAATAAAAAGATGAAAAAATCGAATTATTCCTGGTACGACATAACAAAATCCGAATGATTTCAAGTACGAATTAACAAAAACCTTTCTGATTTCAAGAACTACTTTAAAAAAAAAATCCGAATGTGTTCAAGCACGACTTAACAATTATTTTTCGTACAAACTAATTTTACTTTGCACATTACGCTATTTTTTAAACCAAGGACGCGGAATCAAAATTTCCGGAAAAATCAATTTTTAAACCCCGATATCTCGGTAATGCATCGTCTGATTTTCAAACGGATTTCAGATTTGAATTCACTATGGCCAGTTCTATAAGACTTGAGTATTGTATTATTTTGTTAAAAAAAATGAAAATTTCGAAAAATTGGAAATGCCTCCGGTTTTTTTAGCAAAATTGATGAACAAAATTTTAAACCCCCCAGTACACTATAGAATTGATACATCTATCATCAGTAAAAATTTCAAAGCGATATCTTTAAAGTTTACGGAGATTTCTTCCGGACAAAATCACTTTTTTTAAGTTTAAAAATGGCCGCCAAATTTGAACGGAAGTGACGTAAATGCTGAAACTTTAACATCTTTGGAACACGGTAACTTTACAAAAGCTCTGAAAATTTCATTGAAATCGGATGAAAACTTTTTGAGATATAAAGCCGAGAAGGAGTCAGAAAAAAAATAAAAAATAAAATAATAATAAAAAGAAACCGAAGAATAACAAGAGGGTCTTCCGTTGAAAACGGAAGACCCTAATAAAAAGAAACCGAAGAAAAACAAGAGGGTCTTCCGTTGGAAACGGAAAACCCTAATAACTAGACACGATCTCGTTGCGAGCAACGAGGAGGTCTTCCGTCTGTTTTAGAACTTGAAATATACGTACGACCTTGCTTTTGCTATTTAACGGCTAAACGGGATTTAAAATATAAGAAAAGGGTCTACATACTAAGGGCCAGATACTATTTTGTTTTAGATATAAGAGCTTTGGTTGAAAACATTTAGACCTCTAATTCGAGGGGCCAGCCCCTTTTTCTTCGTATCAAATGAAAAGTCATTTACTTTTAAAGATATTTTGTTCAACAAGTGTATAGAAATTTTTAACCATTCTTGAAATATCTCAGAAAAAACGTTTTAGAGGCCGATCCCTTATCTCCTTATAGGGGCCGTTTAACAAAATTTTGAAGGTTGCATATTGTTAAGAACATTAATTTGAACAACTTTTCTTCTGTGTTCATAACAAAATATTTTTCCTTTCTGAGATATCGGTGATCTTAGTCTTGGATTTTTGACCCCTAAAAACCCTTAATTATGTAACACATTATAAAATCATTACACTGCTTGGATACATAACTGTGAGATAAACATATTTGCTTCTGTAATCTTTCACAAAATATCTCTCAGTAAAGGGCTATAGATATAAGACTTGAGAGCCCTTTTCTCCCCAAAGGGCCAGCCTCTTTGTCTTGATATCAAATGAAAGGTCATGTAAATATAAACAATTTTTTACATTACATGTATTAACAAAATATTTTTCAGAAAAGAGATAAACAATGAAAACCAGAAAAAATTATGATGTTTGTTTTATCTCAATTTTCGGGTTTAGGCGAGCTTCGACGCTTTTTGCGATCGAAATGATTTTAAATCTTCATGCACAATTTCAGTCTTCCGTCTACCATTACTGAATATTTCAAGTGTATATCTGCTATAGTTTAAGAGGAGTACTGACGACAAAATACCTCTCTGAAAATCGATAAAACGACTATATCTCAAAACCGTAAGTGATTCCATCAATAAAAAAAAATTTGCAATACGGTTCACATCATCATCTATAAGATAACAAAGATTCATGTAAATCAATTGAGTAGTTTTCGAGATCTCGCGTGCACAGAATTTGTAAGAAAAGATAATAATAATCATATAGAAGAATAGGGAAAAAGAAACAATGCAATAACAATAAGGTTGAAGACGGAAGACATTAATAATAATAATAAAAGACTGTTTTGTCCAAATCTTAATGGAAGAGTGTTTTTGAACTTGTACTTTAGTCCAACAACCCTTTTATGTTGAATACTTTAGTTAGAAATCAAAAAAAAAAATTGGAGAGAAGGAAATAGAGAGAAAGAACAAATCTTGGCTCCGGCGAGATTAGAACACACAGCCTTCGCAGGTGTCATAACAGTATTTCATCGTAGACTGGTACTCTGTCTCTATCGTATGTATCAGACAGGCATTCCCAGTCTATATTTCATCGAGGTTCACGTCAAAACATGGCTGACGCGAAATAATTCCCGATTTTCTCTTTGAATTTGGGGCGTTTCCGCCCGGGACAGGAGCTGAATTTTTGTATGAGATTAAAAACGTGTAAGATGTCTGACTACTCAGGTTTGGTAACAGTGCGAGATCATTTGAAATATTGATGCGTGTTTGTGTCTGGAGGGGGGTGAAAAGGACCGAGCTTGATTTTCGTCGTAAATAAATCGAAAGTAGAATTTTGAGGTGTGGATCTCGGATTCGGTTAACAACAATTAGGGGAAGTCCTAAAATAATGCCTGATGCATTTTACACATGTATTTCAGTGTTGAGATTTTTGTTTGTGTAGTTTACTATTATGTTTGACTGTTTTATATCAACAGGATTGATAAAATCTTTATAAATGTAGAAATAACGAAATCAGTAACACGTAAATTTATTCAATAAAAATTTAATGACAGTAATTTACACAGTTCTAACATTCATAAGTAGTTCACACGCTATCGTAAATACAGACTAAACGGAAAACAAGAAATAGACATGCAACAGAAATATTACGCGGCTGCCTACATCCCTTGCACTGTGTAAATTTTAAGTCCCCATACAGGCTATACTCGCGGCTTGATATCGGAAATTTCTTCTTAATTGTTCAATCCGCTGCATATTTGACAGACAATAGGAATGGGATCCGAGGTTCATTTTCACGAATTTTCATTAGGATTGTGTGAAGGGCTCGGGAGTAAGAATTTTTTTCTACTGTACATGTCAAACACGACAATTAAAACTCAAATGCCAAAAAGTTCATAACACTGTTAAAAATGAACGAATTGGTCTGGTAATTAGTACAGTAATCTAGAATGGTACTAAGTTGAAATTAAAGGTCCGAGATCAAAGATCAAGTAAAATCGGGCCAGAAAAACTAAATGATTTTATGAAGAGGGGGGGGGGAGCAGTCGGTGGGTGACTTCTATATTAAACGGAAATACTAAATTCCCAATATCACTAGAGTTTGAAATACATGCATGACCTTTATTTTGCTATTTACCAGCTAAACATGATTTGGAAATAGAATGAAACATCCTTTGATTTTAAACAAACTCTTTTCTTCAATTTCTATATCCTCCTTTTCTTTTACAAATAAATTATAAATGTATTGGACCTCTCGCCCTTGTTTTATTTCTGATATATGTATAAGAGCTTTGATTGAAACATTTAGATCCCTCTAATTTCAGGGGCTAGACTATTTTTTTGATATCAAATGAAAGGTCCCTTAATATTTAACACATTTTGTTCAACAAGTGTTTAGAAATTTGTTACTGTTTTTGAGATATTTGGGAAAGATTGTTCTAGGGGCCGACCCTTTATCTCCTTATAAGGACCATTAAACGAAACTTTGGTGGTTAAATATTATTACGAATATTATTCTGAGTATCTTCGCTTCTATAATGCATTTCAAAATATTTCTCCTTTTTAAGATAAAAATGATCAAAATATTGGACTTCTAGCCCCTTTAAACCCCAAATTATGTAACATATCACAAAACTTTTAACATATATAGGTAGATAACTGGAAGATTAACATTTTTGCTTCTATAATGCATTACAAAATATTTTTCATTATAGAGATATAGATAAAAGACTTTAGACCCCTCTTTGCCACTAATATGAGGGGTCAGCCCCTTTTGCTTGGTGACAGTTGAAAGATCTTTTATAGATAAATTTTTGATGTTCTACATGTGTTAGCAAAATATTGGTTAGAAGAAAGATATTCGTGATCAAATCCCAAATTTCGTAAAAATTGTCAAAAAAAATTAACATCAACATTTTCAGTTCCGGGCGAGCTTCAAGGATGATGACTTCTGGTCAAATCTAAAACAAGCAAGCAAATCTACCATAACCACTCTATCTTGCATATGAATTTCAAGTCCCTAACTATAACAGTTTTTGAGGAGATGCGTGGACAATATCATGTTCCAAAATACATGATAAAGTGAGATAATTCAGAAGCGGAAGTGAATTTTCAGACAGGAAGTAAGATGCAAAGAGACATTCACCTAAGACATCATTTCTGTAAAAACCATTAAAATCGATTGAGAAATGGCTGAGAAATTAAGGGTGACCACCAAGAAGAAAAATAACTAGACACGATCTTCCGTCCGATTTTTAGAAGGAAATATGACATCATCGGCTTTGATTTTCGACAACAAAATATGTTATGGAAAAAGGAGTGAAGTACTAAGGCTTTATTGTATCGCTGTATATAAGTTCTCTTTTTAAATATTTGCATTTCTTCCAATTAAGATAGAAAAGATTAAACATGTTTACCTCTGGCCCCTAAAAACCTTAATTGGGTAACGCAAGAGAAAATCATTATATTATTAGGATATATAAACGTATTATACCAAATCTAGCTTTATTAACCTCTCACAAAATGGGTCTCATTAAAGGGCTATAGATAGACAATTTTAGAGCTCTTTGATCCCCTAATTTAAGGGGCCAGTCCCTTTTTCTTGGAATCAAATGAAAGGATATTTAATTCTGAACACATTTTGTCAAAGAGTGTTTAGAAATTCGTTACCGTTCTGGAGATATATGAGAAATAATGTTTTAGGGGCCGATCTCTTATCTCCTTATAGGGGGCGTTTGACGAAATTTTGAAGGTTGCATACTGTTAAGAACCTCATTTTGAACAACTTTTCTTTTGTACTGCATTCCTTATATTTTTCCTCTCTGAGATATAGGTGATCAAAATTTTGGACTTTTGGCCCCTAAAAACCCCTAATTACAAAACACATGATAAAATCATTATATTGCCTGAATACATAACTGTAAGATAAACACATTTGCTTCTATAACATTTCACAAAATATCTCTCAGTAAAGGGCTAAAGATTAAAGACTTTAGGGCCCTTTTGTCCCCTAATTTGAGAAACCAGCCCCTTTTTCTTGATATCAAATGAAAATTCATTTAATTCTAAACAAATTTTGTTCAACAAGTGTTAGAAATTAGTTACCATTCTGGGGATATATGAGAACGAATGTTTTAGGGGCCGATCCCTTATCTCTTTATAGGGTCCGTTTGACGAAATTTTGAATGTTGCATATTGTTCAGAACATAATTTTAAACAACATTTCTTCTGTACTGCATTTCGAAATAGTTTTCCTTTCTGAGATATAGGTGATTAAAATTTTGGACTTTTGGCCCCTAAAAACCCCTTATTACAAAACACATGATAAAATCATTACATTGCTTGAGTACATAACTGTAAGATAAACACATTTGCTTCTATAACATTTCACAAAATATCCCTCAATAAAGGGTTATAGATAAAATACGTTAGAGCCCTTTAGTCCCCTTATTTTAGGGCCAAACCCCCTTTTCTTGATATTAAATGAAAGGTTATTTTGATTCTAAACAAATTTTGTTCAACAAGTGTTTAGACATTCGTTACCGTTCTGGAGATATATGAGATAGAATGTTTTAGGGGCCGATCCCTTATCTCCTTATAGGGGCCGTTTGACGAAATTTTGAAGTTTGCATTTTGTTAAGAACATCATTTTGAACAACTTTTCTTCTGTACTGCATTACAAAATATTTTTCCTTTCTGAGATATGGATGATCACAAGTTTGGAGTTTTGGCCCCTAAAACCCTTAATTACGTAACACATGATAAAATCATTACATTGCTTGAATACATAACTATAAAATAAACACATTTGCTTCTATAACATTTCACAAAATATCTCTCAGTAAAGGGCTACAGATGAAAGACTTTAGAGCCATTCGGTCCCCTAATTTGAGGCACCAGCCCCTTTTTCTTGATATCAAATAAAAGGTCATTTAATTCTACACAAATTTTGTTCAACAAGTGTTTAGAAATTCGTTACCGTTCTGGAGATATATGAGAAAGAAGGTTTTAGGGGCCGATCCCTTAACTCTTTATAGGGGCCGTTTGACGAACTTTTGAAGGTTGCATATTGTTAAGAACATAATTTTAAACAACTTTTCTTCTGTACTGCATTACAAAATATTTTTCCTTTCTGAGATATGGGTGATCAAAATTTTGGACTTTTGGCCCCTATAAACCCTTAATCACGTAACACATAATAAAATAATTACATTGCTTGGATATATAACTGTGAGATAAACATATTTGCTTCTATAACATTTCCCAAAATATCCCTCAATTAACGGCTACAGATGAAAGACTTTAGGGCCCTTTCGTCCCCTAATTTGAGAAACCAGCCCCTTTTCCTTGATATCAAATAAAAGGTCTTGTAAATATAAAAAAAAATTACATTTCATGTGTTAACAAAATATTTTTCAGAAGAGAGATAAACAAAGAAAAACATGAAAAATTATGACGATTTTTAGTCTCAATTTTCGGGACCAGGCGAGCTTTAAAGCCTTTTGAGCATGACAAATATAAATGCCAAATGACACATCTACAATCTATTGTCTACAATCTCTGAAAGTTTGAACTCAATATCTTTTACCGTATAGAACAGGAGGTCCCTGGACAAGCCGACCCTCTGAAAATCGCTAAAACGTCACTATCTTAAGAACGAAAATGACGCCATCAAAATAAAAAAAAATGTATATTTAGTTTAGATCAATATCTATTAGATCTGAAAATTTCATGAAAATCGGCAGAGTCGTTTTTGAGAAATCGCGGGCACAAAATTTGTAAGAAAAAAAATGAAAAATAATAATGATAGAGAAAATAGTTGAAAAACGGAAGACATTAACTAGAACTTTTTTGTCTTCAACAAAAAGTAGGGGCTTTTCGTCAGCCCCATTATCCTTTTTTAATTAAATGTTCCAAAAAATTAATCTTTAATTTATTTCCAAGTGTTCTAAACGCCTTTGTATCCCCAGTTGCTTAGATAGGAACTTATTATTATGAGTAGTGCAATGTGAAAAGAAAGATAACTCCAGATCTTTACAGATAGCTACACTTCTAATTTCCGGGAAAATATTTTCAAAAAATCATATTGAAGTAAGTATTCATTCCCCGGACACCAAATTTGCAGAGTTTCGTGTAAACCGTTCAGCGTTTCGTGTGAACCGTTTAGCGAGCGTGCAGCGAGCGTGTGGTGTAGTAGTACGTTTCAGGGTCTGTACATCATAAATATTGTAATGTTAACTTGAAAACTTTTTGAGAAAACGAACGACGCGTGATTTTAGTTTAACATTGAAACTCCCATAGACAATTTTTCATAGGCTCATAAAACCGGAAGTACTCAATATATTTTATTCAGACTTGGAATATATCTTGAATACTTCTATTTAAGCAATGTCTATGCGTCCTTTAAAATTCCTAAGGTTTTTTTAAGGTCTTCCGTTTCCAACGGAAGACCTTATAGTGATTGTAATGTTTCTTTTTAGGGTCTTCCGTTTCCAACGGAAGACCCTCTTGTTATTCTTCGGTTTCTTTTTTTTATTATTATACTTTTTCTTCTTTTTTTCTGACTCTTTCTCGGCTTTATAACTCAAAAAGTTTACAACCGATTTTGATGAAATTTTCAGAGGTTGTTTGCAACTATAATACCTCAAAGTTTGTGAAGTTTTTTTGAAAACGTCACTTTCGTTTCTACGTTACGTCATTTTTAAAATTTTCAAAAAGTCATTTTGTCCGCGGCGTTTCTCAAAAAACTTTAAGATAGAGGCTTGAAATTTTCAATGGTTATGATTTAATCGATTTTCCTCTGTAATAAGGCTGGAAATGAAAATCTGTCACTTCCGGTCGAAACCGGAAGGGAATCAAATTTTTCGAAAAAATGAATTTTCTGATCCAATCAAAAATGAATATGTGTTTTATAGAGCTTATTTAGCTGAATCTAACACTGAAAGCCGTTTTAAATTCGGACGATGCATTACAGAGATATACGAGTTCAAAAAATGTTTTTTCCGGAAATTTTGATTCCGTGTTTTTGGTTAAGAGAGTAGTATCAAGTTCTTTGTTAAATCAACTTGTACCTAAAAATTAATTGTTAAGTCGTACTGTAACACATTCGGATTTTTTTTTGTTAAGTCGTTCTTGAAATCAGAAAGGTTTTTGTTAAGTCGTACGTAAAATCATTCGGATTTTGTTAAGTCGTACCTGGAATAATTCGATTTTTTTTTTCATTTTTTATTTTTGTTACTCTTGTTATTAGTTTAAGAGCTCTGCTTCTTACAGGAACTTCCAGCTTTACTTCCACCATTAACGGAAGACCCACTCGTTGCTTTGCAACGAGCTTTGCTCTAGTTATTATTATTATTAAGGTCTTCCGTTTCCAACGGAAGACCTTATTGTTTTCGTTCGGTTTCTTTTTCCCTATTCTTTTTTTTCTTACAAATTTTGTGTACACGATTTCTCAGAAACTACTCGGTCGATTTACGTGAAACTTTCAGATCTGATAGATATAGCTCAGAACCTAATTGGAAATTTGTTTTAAACGTGACGTCACGTCCAATTTTGAGATATTAACAATTCAACGATTTTTAGAGGGTCGGCTTGTCCACGAAGGTTCTCAAAAACTAAAAAAGATTTTGAGTTCAAAATTTCAGGAATGATAGTCAAAAGAATGTAGATATGTAATGGGGCATTTATAATTTTTTTGCGCAAAAAGCGCCGAAGCTCGTCAGGCCTCCAAAAATGAGATAAAAAAAGTGTTGTGATTTTGGATAGTTTTCTTAGTTTATCTTTTTTTCCGGAAATATTTTGTTAAGACATGTAGAACAAAAAAGATTTATGTTTAAAAGATCTTTCATTTGAAATGAAGAAAAAGGGGCTGACCCCTCAAATTAGGGACCTAGAGTTCTTGAAAGTAATCGCTCTATAACTAAAAAACGGTTAAGATTTCAATATGGCTGTTGCTGCAAAAGTTGTTCATTATGATCTTATTAATGTCATAACAATAATATTTTGTTCGGGTATTGCGTAATATGAGAGTTAAAAGCTAGAGTTGCTACCATGTATTTGTGTTTTATTTAACAAATAAACTGGGTATATTTGTGCGTATAACTAACATAAAGGGAATCAGTTTACATACGGAAAGTGTTTAAACAGTTTAGTTATTTTCTAGTGAAACACATCATGGATAAAAAAGAACTGTTTCTATGCAATGCATTTGAGTCGCATTTAAAATCTAGCTGGATTCCGACCTGTGTATGTGAACAATTACATATCCGATTCTATGCCCGCGGCCGATTTGCATCTTGCTGTAATGCACACATGGGTTTATTATGTAGCTGCAAACTCAAAAATTCCGATTTTAACAATTTGAATAGTAAATAAGAAAAGATTATACCTTTACCTAGCTACTACCATAGACAGTTTACCAGCTTACATTCGGAAAGTGTCTAAACAGTTTAGTTCTTTTCTAGGGAAACACGATGTGGGTGAAAGAACCGCTTCTATGCAATGCATTTGAGTCGCATTTAAAATCTAGTTAGATTCCGAGCTGCATGTATGTAAACAACTATACGTATCCGATCCATTGCCCGTGGCCGAGGAAATGGGTCACAGCTAGACTAGCGAGCGGTCTACCGTTATCCAATACACAAAATTTGTGCCTTGCTGTAATGCACACATGGGTTTATTTATGTAGCTACAAACACAAAGAATTCCGATTTTAACGATATCAAGAGAGTAAATGAAAAAAGATTATACCAGTCCTACTATTATACAGTCCTACAAAGTAATGCTGTTTTGGCCTCGTAATTAAAAAAAATATAGAAAGTATGACTGTCAACGAAATAAGGCGTTCATTGTGATCTTATATATGTCATAAAATAGTGTTATTGTTGGAAAATAAAATTCAGTTATCAAACTGAAAACATTTCAAACACAGCACGTTGAGGGTACATTTACATAACACGGGCCGAGAGACGCCGCGCATATGGACAACTGATTCTCTGTAGTCTAGGACACATGCTTCTCATGTTTGCATGTATACGTTATCACACATTGATTCGTTGTTAAATTATTTCAATTTTCAATTATATTGGTTAACGTTGCATCAAACCATTGATTTAAATCATAGTGCGTAAAATAAAGAAAAACACTACCATCAATGAATATAATACAGCGTTTTACAGTCGTACGAGTTGAAATGTAAATACATTCACCTGTGTCCATTTCTGACATTTTGCTGCTGAAAATTTAATGCATTACACTACCCATTTCAACAAAAAGGCTATTCATGACAGGATTATTCCAATCGCACATCTTCAATATCTGTAATCTGTGATAATGCATTTGGCTAACAATATATTAGACTTTTTATGTTATGCAACGCGTGGGTGTTAAGGAAGCATATGGAATCTGAGTTGCATGTAATTCCGTGAAATCACAAATTTTAGTTATTATGTACATATTCAAATATCTAAGCAACGAAACGTAGATAAAAAACAAATAAAAAATACTGAAGACAGTAGTTTGTGTTACGTAGATTTACACATTGATGACGTCATGACTAAAAGTTGAATGTCGTGTGAATTTGATCGGAAAGCATTGTAAACATATACAAAATATAACAAATCTAAGAACTCTTATAAAGTATTGTGGTGGGATTTATTGAGAATTGAACATAAGAACACTGGGGGAGATGTTAGTTTTATCAATCATTCGCTAACAGGTATGTAAATTTGCTTTTATTTCTCGACCAGGCTTTCCTCTGTCGTTGTTTACGATGTAAAAATCCGACTAGAACAACACTAACCCGAATATATTGAACTTGAAATTTTATACGTATCGTTAGTTTGATCAATGCTTAAATTGAAAAGTGCTGCTAGAATCCTATGTTATGTGTTGTTTTGATGCAAGAACTGGGTACGGTAAGCAGCAAAATCGGCCCTCTTTTCAAAGTTAATGAAATTTTGAGTGTAATATTTGGAGAATTAACCGGTTTTAAAACAGTTTGATTTTTGAAAATATCTTTTACGGTTTCCATATAATAGTTATCTAAACATAGCATTGTTTATAGCTATTCAGTTAACCAAAAACGTCATGACGTCATGAAATGTATTGATAACGTTCTTCAAATAATAATTATAGAAAGGATGTTCTGGTATATAATGTAAATAAAGACATATTTAATCCATTATTTCTTTGCCTTTTGCAGAAAGGAATTAATTATGTTTCATGTTATTAAAATTTATACATCATCATCAAAATAGTTTGCATTCTCTCACCAGAGGTCGTGTTACGCAACTTTCGCTTGCACCTCTGACAACGCCCAATGTACAAGATTAATGTACAAATTGAGACGATGGGCAAAATCTATTTAAAATCAATGCAGTTTTTTTTTTCTTTTTAATCTAAAATCAATTTTAATGTCTAATGCATGTGAACATCTTTCTTTCAAAGTTACTGTAAGAGCTTTTTAGCCGAGGTAAAAATTAAACAAGAGGCCCATGGGCCACATCGCTCACCTGAACAGCAGTTCCTTGTAACATTACATTTCGTAGCATATGCTTTTGCTATTTTAAACATTGAACCCCTTTCTCGGGACCCAGTTATGGTCCGAGGTTTATGGTTGGCTTGAACAACATAAATAGTAACATAGGAATGAAAATGTGAAGCACTGCGGTGGGACCGCACGTACACAACCTGAAAAACTGAACATAGCAGAGTTCCACTTCAAGAGGAATAACTCTCAGACTGTACAGAACACAAGAAAGATAACTCTTGGTTCCACTACATTAGAGTTTACACAATTTGAGGATCCTTGCATAGTAATCTCACAAACTGTAGCATTATAGTTCTCGAGAAAAACTTTTTAAAAACATTTTCAATATATCTTTCTATGTTAAACTTTGAACCCCTCTTGGGGCCACAGTATTAGTCCAGTGCTAAAGTTTTAATTATTTGGAATCTACATTATTTAAGGATGCTTGCCTAGTTATCTCACAAGCTGAAGCATTATAGTTCCCTAGAAAAAGAGTTTTCAACATTTTCCCTCTATATTTCTATGCTAAACTTTGAACATCTCTTGGGGCCCCAGAATTAGATTGAGATCACAGCTTTTATAATTTCGAATCTACACTATTTGAGGGTGCTGACGTAGTTATCTGACAAATTGATGCATTGTAGTTCTTGAAAAGAAGATTTTTAAACATTTTCCATATATACCGGTACTTCTACATTTAACTTTAAACCCATCTTGGGTCTCTAGTATTAGTCCAGGGGTCACTATTTTAAAACTGTCGAACCTTCATTATCCAAGGTTGTATGCAT
>NW_026441800.1:82500-105000 GCF_025612915.1 Magallana angulata
CCAGTTGCATTTTCCACCGATCTCACATGAAAACTAGTTTTATTACGAATTTTTCTGCACAGTGAAAAATATCACAAGCTATCGCATGTACTTTCCTTTCGTTTTCAATTCAGCCGGTTCAGATTTTAACTCACTATTTGTGTTTAACTAATCCATTAAATTCAGTTCAATAGCTCTGCATCAGCTGAAGGCGCATCCATTTTGAATATTGTTGCTGTTGTTGTTTTGTATTCATACGCGCCGCTTCATTTACATTATTTACATTTTTGATCAATGACACTTCACATTTTTTGATTTGAAAATGTTATATTAAATGATATGAAATGAAGATAATAATTTTTCTATTGATCGACGTATCAAAGAAAAAATTGACCGGAAAACTTTTTCATCAATGCGCTATTTCTTAAATCTAGTTTGACGGATTTTTGAAAAATTGAAAGGGCATGTTTTGTCCGCTCCAGATTGATCGCTGGTTTTATAGAAATCAGCAGCAGTGTCAACTCCTATAATCTTATAAACTTGCCCACAATCTTTGTTCTCTATTTAAGATGATTTGACAAGAGAATGAAAACAGCAATAACACGTGCCTGTCATCCTTGTTTGATTCAAACACAAGTGCGATTATATCTTGAAGGAGATAAAAAACAATAAATCTATGTTTGCCAGAAATACAAAATTTTATTTTAACATTTAGATATTTCCATTTCCCTTCATTGTTAGCTGCCTATTTAAGTTGCATGTTCCGATTTGTCGGCCATTACAGTATCAAATAATTTTCCATGCTAACCAAATGAATGATCTTACAAAGTTATTTAGACGTATTTACACGAAATTGCTCTCCTTTCAACGTTAGAAATATTCAAAGTAATTAAAAAAAATTGGGCATACAAAAAAAACCAAACAAATATATCATGGTAATGTTTAGAAAAGAAAACCGTTTGGTTTCACCTTCTGAATGATTGGGTTTAATCATTCCGCATGTTCAGCATCGATTATAAATAACGTGAACTTATAAACTATTAATCAACAAATGTACACTGCGTTATTTTTGTTCTTTTAAATAGTCATGCTGTATATTCTATATGTTATGATAGATCATATAAAAAGGACAAATGTCAAAGTCGTAATACAAGCATACTAGCTTCGACGTAAGGAGCTAGTCTAAACACGAGGCGAAATATTTTGTAAATAAACTTGTACATTGTACAGCAAAATTTGTCTAATCCGGCGGAGGGGGTTCTAAAAAATTGGCCGGATAAGGCAACGCCCGGTTTAGAAGATTGTTGCAAATTAATTATAGTATTAAATGCAGTAGGTGTTGATCGTGCATATTCTTGTAAAATTTTCAATTCTGAAATATATTAGATTTCATCGATTTTATTTACGGTACCAATTTTCATTTTAATTTTTTTCGGAAAACCCAGGCAATAAATCCATTACGGAATACATACGATGGAAATACTTTTTCAATCAAATCATCGTTATTGATAATTTTAAAAACATCCGATTAACCTGAAAAGTGCATGCCTAACCAGAAGTTGTTAAACAAACATTAACAAGTCAACAGGTGGCTGAAATACATAATGGCGAGAATTGTTTTGATGCAGGGAACAATGGATAAATGTCAATATAAATGAGAATGTTATATTAAAAAAAATTGAGCATTTTGACATAATAATGCGCAACTCTGTACGTGTAGTCATACAACGGGGATAACTAACGACATCGGCAGTCTTACTCCCGCAGTATCCTGAATCAAGGCCTAAAAAATGGGATGAACTATAATCTAATTATCTAATTTTGGCAAAAAATGCGTATTTCATATAACAAGACTTAACGGTATAAACTAAAATGAGTTGCTAGTTTGGATCTATATTCACAGTTCTTTAAATCAAAAGCAACGACAGAAAAATTGGTCGATAAATTAATTGAGCATTAACTATCTCGCAGATGGCCGATCGATCGGTAAGTGGCCGGACTACGGGAGACAACTCCCACTAATTATAAGTAGTCGGGGTTTTTTTTCATCGCGCCGGTTTACAGAATAGGCAAAATCCGGATTGCACAACATTGTAAACAAAAATGACAGGAAAATGTCAAAATAATGTTGCCGGATTGGACAGCATTCCGGAATACACTATATCCGGATTCAACGAGGTTCAACATGTACATTATTTTTTTTCATTGAAATATGACTTAATTTACCAGGAGAACTACTGCAACGTTTATTATTGCTCACATACTTAGCCTGTTTAAACCATCGTTTAATAGCGTACACTTACTTTATTGAAAATCGGGACTAAGCAGCTTTAACATTAAGATTTACATGTAAGACACGTTCTTTGTCACGTGCATGATCCTGTGCATGAATTATTTTCAATACCTGTTTATTCTAAAATATGGTCACCAATTCCATTCACAACTGTTGTCATTCATAATCACGAGTGTTAAAGAAAATTTCTAATTTTGAATCGATCTCAACTCTTATGTATCCAAGGAATCTATTGATTTTATTCTGTGTTACGTAGTTAGGTGATTAGGTTTTTAGGGGTCAAACGTCCAAAATGTTGATCACCCGTAAATCATTTGATATTTGACTTTTCATTTGATATCAAGAAAAGGGGGCTTGTCTATCAAATAAGGGGACCAGACGGCTGTAAAGTTGTTCATCTTTAGCTTTTTACTGAGAGATATTTTGTGAAAGGTCATAAAAGCAGACGCGGGGGTGTTAAGGAAGCATATGGGCAATATGCCGTCTTATTTTGACTGTTGTATTCAAAATCGTGAAATTAAATAATTATTTTGAATAAGATCAAAAACTTAGTATTATCCTTTAAAATAGATGCCAGTGCAATAAAATCGGGTAGTACATCACTGCCACATTGGTGCATTATCACGTGACAACTATAAATAGCTTACGTATATTCCTTAACATAAAATGAGATAGAACAACACTACCCCGCGGTTTTCAAAAAAAAATAAACATACGAAGTGAAGGCAAAACATCTCAGTTTAATCAAAACCGCTGCTAGAATCCTATGTTTTTCCTTATTAAAAAGTTATTCATCCGGTTCTCGTAAAACCTTCCCAACGTTTATAAAGTTTGCACGGAAAACGGCAAATTGCATTAAAACAACACACAGCATGGGATTCTAGCAGCACTTTTCAATTTAAGCATTCATCAAATTAACGATACGTATAAAATTTCAAGTTCAATATACGCGGGGTAGTGTTGTTCTAGTTAATCTTATTTTTCCCCCCATTTTCTCAGAGATGACTGGATAGATTTTCTTGAAATTTTCAGGAATGATAGGAAATGAAGTCTAGGAAGAATTTTTTTATTTTTTTAAATTCATTTCCGGTCGTCCGTTCCAGTCCACACTGGAAGAGTTAAAAAAAATCGAACTGTTTATCAGTTTTACTATTTTTCTTTGATATTTTTAGTTAGATAAATGAAAAATAATAATAAGTATACGAGAAATGTTTGATATAATTTACATTGAGCACTTCCGTTTGTCCGTTTCCTGTCCCGAGACAAAAAACTTTATATTGACGAGATCTCAAAAACGGTAACGACTTGAACAGCCAAACTTTGTGGGATGATACATATGTACACATATGTATGTACATGTGTTAACACTATTTTGTTTTATCCGGCGTAACTTCCGGTCGTCACAGGAAGTACACCCAATTTTGATTTTTTAAAAGTATTTTGGTTATTTAAACATTGAAGTAACATTTTAGTTTTTAACTTTTAACTTTTTTTAAAAAATTTTACTCAATATGATGATCAGTAACGTACCGTAGGTAAATGTACTAAAATATCTACTTTCCATTTCTTAAATCACTTCCGTTTGTTCCTTTCCAGTTTCGAGACAAAAACCTTTTTTCAACGAGATATTATAACTAACAAAACTTGAACATCCAAACTTTGAGGAAAGATAAAATGTATATATTATATCCATTTTCTGTTTACAAGATAACTGGATTTTTTGTGCAGATTAATACACGAGGAACGGAAGACCTTTTTGTTGCTATAGCAACAAGAGTCTAGTTTATATTTATTTTTGTTGTTCATTCCCCCTTATGTCAAGTTTGAGCCCTAATATCTCAAAACGGTTAGATATAAAGAAATGGCTACGCTTATGATTTTGTACACCAAGACAAGATGCGTTTAATTCTTAGACTTGAATCCTCTAGCTATAAAAAAAATAAATATATTGTGCTTCAATGAATTTTTAGTATTTTCCTTTTCAAAACCGGAAGTACCGAAACCGGAAGTCCAAAACCTTACATACGCGTGTCATTAACAAATGCTATAAGTCTATTACATGGTTGTTTCAATGTCTTTCCGTTTTCAAAAAATCGCTGACAAAACTTTGTCGAGAATAATAAAAAATAATAAAACAGAACAAAAACAATAGATTTTTTCGACCGAAAGTCAAAAAGCCCTAATAGTAATAAAACAGAACAAAAACAATATATCTTTTCGAACGAAGTCGAAAAGCCCTAACTAGAACTGTCATCCACTTTTGAAGACTTATGTAAATACCATGTATGTAGTCCTTATTCAATACAGTAGACCGATATCAATCACTGTCCTGCAATGAACCAAGACTTAACCCTTCTCCTGGCAAAACGGATTGCAAAGAATCATGTGATGCTATGTTTTCCACGCATTCTGCATGGGTATGTCGTTTTTGTGGATTGGGCATTGGGATGTTGGTCTCCGATGGTGGTCCATACGAGTCAGGAATGTTAGAAAACGAAAACATTGAACCACAAACTTCTTTACGACTCGGGCATTCGATCGGAACGCCGCGGCTCCTATAGACGTCACTGTTGCTGGGCTTTTGACTCGCCATGCTGCTGATAAATGGGAGGACTGGAAAAGACGCATCCGTAGGAATTTCTCTTGAAACTGGACTATTGTTACATGTAGGTGAGAACTGTTTCATCTCAATCGAAGCAACGTCATTCAAACTACCCGATAACGGCCTATCATTTAATGTGGCTTCGCGTCTACGAGAAAAGTCTTCAACTTGAGTGCTTAGTCTATTTTGAAAGCTTTGATAGCTGTTATGTTTGCCTTCAAAAGACACTGGCAAGTTCCAAGGCGTTTGACTGCTGCCTCTTGAGTCCCGTGATGGTGGTCCTAATTCATCGACATCCTCCGGACACCCAAGACATTCTCCTTTCTTTAAAGGATTACCATGAAATTCATTCTGGTATTGTTGTGACATAAAGGGCCCCTTCTCGTCACGTGTATATTTATTCATTATGATATTGCCACTGTCTCCAAAAATGGCAAACTTAGAGCATAGTATAATCGTTTGTTTATTTGTGGGTGTTATGGGTGTATCAGTCTCTATACTGTCCAGAAAAGCCTGTTCCTTTTTCTTATGTTCCCTCTCCTTTTCTTTTCGGATTTTTGCGTGTTTCTGTAGAAACCCTTTAATAGCGGACGTCTGTTGTTTATAGTATCTCAGAGGACAGGAAACAGTGGCGGACATAGGGAGATCCAAGTCTCCCTCGGGTTCTGTTAACACTGGTATGAATTTTTCCTCGTACAAGAGATCTCTTAGATGACCATGTTTTGTAACCTCGAGATAGTCCTTCACAGATTTCTTCCCTGTGAATAAATACATAAAAGCAGAACATCTTTCATAGTCTGGAAGTCCATCTGCAGGGTTCACCCATACCTGTTTGTCTAAATACCCAGCAACAATGTAATTATGATCCTTGATTTTGTTTCGGGTTTCAGTAAGGAATGATTGTGCAAGTTTTTCATCTTCTTGCGAATAAATAAGTAAGACATCAGGATAGAAATTGTTCTGAAGTTCATCGGGAAGAACGGAACGATTTACAGACGATGGGTATCCATGAGCTAGAATAATACAATAAAATTGTTATTATTAATCTCTACCGATGCGTGACTACATTAAAACTAAATTTAAAAAAAAAACACTTACAACTCTTTTTAGGTCTTGCTCCCCCGGAGGACGTGATGTTGGTCTTTGGATACCAGCGATCATATGCACATGTACATTTGTATATGCATCTAAAAAAATATGATTGGACAAAATACAAAATTCGTTTATCGAACTGAATAGCTAAATAAATTGTCTGTATCGAGACTACTTTGCTTATGGATCAAAATCTAAAAGGCTCTCTTAATGTTACAAGACCGTACCTTAAAGAATATTGGGGGTTAGCTGAAATAATACACACTCTTATACGGTGTACTTATAACTTGTACTACTTCCAATTCGTATATTGCTCATTCGTATGTAGCATTTCATTTGCCCTGTGGTAATTTCTTACTGCCATCAATAAATATGCCAATGAATTTCGGAAATTGTTAAAATGGCAAATCTAGACTCAGATATACTTGTATCGGAGGCAAGTAGCATCGTTTTACAATTTTTTTTATGAAAAAAGGAGCTACCGTCATACCTACCCAAAAACAACCTGATAAAAATTGAAACACTTTAAACATTCAGTCTGCTATTCCGCTGTTGCATGCTTGCATCGTTTCCAATTTGTAAAACCTTTCTTCAAGGTAGCTTTACAATTGGGTAAAAAATGCCAAAACAATACTATATGATTTATCAATTGATTGTGCTAAATACATTATGAACTACATGTAATGACATGGTTAATTCACTTATGAATTAGAAAGGTAAAGAAGAAATATCCAATGAGCTAACATTTAGATAGTTTAGTTCAAAGGATTCAAATTAAACAAATTATAGCATTCATTGTGCTTACTTCAAATCAAATATTATAACTGAAATTTTATCCATAAATCATTGTTGATTCTTTATCATTTCTTACCGACCAGGACGATTTCAGAAATAACTTGCAGGCAAAAACGCTATTAATGTAGAATGAAACTATTGGCAAAAAAATTCAGCTCTTGTATTATTATAGAAAGACAAAAGAAAATCTAATTTTAGAGCTATTCCCAGCTCCACATTTTATCCATATTTAGGGTAAATACTGTTAAACTTAGTTGTTATATTAAAATAAATATACTTGTGTTACAGGAATTTAACGCTTGTATCCGATTTCCGCTTTCTTGACGAGCACCTCGGATCGGGATCCTTCTAAAGGCGTATTATTGTTGTTGAATGCGTAAAATTTAGGCATTTGAGTACTTATTTTTAAATGCCGTTGGTCTTATCATTTACACATAAGGCTGTTCAAACAAATTAAATACTGACCGTTAGCGCGATATGATAATTTGTCTGCGCAGCCTTGGTGTGTTATAGCACCGACGACATCCAGATATTCATATTGATATTTATTTGTATAAAGTATTTGTGTGTAAAAATATAGTGCCAGAGACTTTGTAGAGATAAATCTTTCTTTTTACGAATAAATACCATTAATTGACTTTTTTTCAATAAGTGCATATCTAATTGGTTATGTAAATTTCATTCAATCTTAAAATAAAGAATATATTCAAAACGCGTGATGACGTTTATATTTGTGCTAATGCATCGTGAATAGGCTGAGTATTTTTACAGGAAATAGAATGTCGCAGATTTCCAATGCAATCATAAGGGGAACTATACACTGAATGTAAAAATAGATAAACTAGATCTTTTTTCGTTTTCAACAAAAAGTAAGGAGGGCTTTTCGACATCTTCTTTCCCTTTTTTGATTGTAAATATCAGGTAAAATCGTATCTATTTCCTTTTATTCAAAAATTCTTCACCGCCTTGGTATAATCAGTTGCCTAACTGTAACATTACAAATAATGCAATGTCAAAAAAAAGATAACTTCGGAACTTTAAAAGTAAATATACTTTAATTTCTAATAGAATATTTCCTAAAAATCATAGAAAAGTAAGTATTCCTTTCTCGAATAGAAAACGTGGGATGCCTAGAGTATTAATGTTCTACTTTCATTGAGCAAAGCGAGATAACTCTTTCTAAATAAATTTTTCAACTCTTCAAAAGTTGCAATATTCACGCCCTTAAAACTCCTACAAGAAGTCAAAAAAATGGTCTAACGGATCATATTTTTTAATTTATACACTTTACTTAAAACTTAAAACCGAAAAGATTTTAAAAATCGGATGAAAAATAAAAAAGATACAGCTAAAGGGCTGTTTTCAGCTTTGACCCCTCTAGATCCCTTATCTTTCAAAATCTTAATCCCAAAACCTTTTCAGATCTGCAAATTAGGTCCCTCAATATGAATATCAAATATAAAAATATTTACTTGAAAATTGTTTGAGAAAACGTGGTATGCGTGAATTCAGTTTAACATTAAAACACCCATAGACGATTTTTAATCAACTTATAAAACCGGAAGTTGTGAATGGTTTCAAACAAAACTTTAAATATATGAAAATTATGACAGTTTTAACACTTTCCATTCCTCATTTAAAAAATTTTGGTGGTTATATCAATTTTTACTTTTTTCACCCCCCCCCCCCCCTTTTCATAGTTTGAAGTCTAATATCTCGAAAACAGCAAGAGATATAAAAAAGTTTTTGCTTACAATTTTGTATATCATATTATGAAGTATCTAAATCAAAGATTTCTTAGTTAATAATAAAAAAATAAAGGTCCTTTTATGATTTTGTTTTTGCTTGTGTAAACCGAAAAATATACAGACCGGAAATTCAAAAAAGGGACATACGGGAGAGCTAAACAATTGCTAGAAGAATTAGATGCAACAATAAATTTTTATTATTCGGTTCCGTTTTCAAAAAATCGCTGACGAAACTTTGTCGAGAAGAATAATAATAACTAGAACTTTTTTTGTCTTCAACAAAACGTAAGGGCTTTTCGACAGCCCCATTATCCCTTTTTAATTAAATTTTCAAAAAATAATTATTCTATAATTTATTTCCAAGTGTTTTAAACGCCTTGGTTTTCCCAGTTGCTTAGATAGGAACCTTATGAGTAGTGCAATGTCAAAATAAAGATAACTCCAGAACTTTACAGGTAGCTACACTTCTAATTTCCAGAGGAATGTTTTCAAAAAATCATATTGAAGTAAGTATTTCATTCCTTTGACACAAAACTTGTAATGCCTATAGTATTTATGCTCTACATTCTTACAGCAAAGAGATATAACTCTTACTAAAACACATTTTGAAATTTAAACAAATGATGACTTTTCGGCCTTCCAAACCCCTATAAGGAGTCAAAAAGTGCCCCTTGGACCCTAATTTTAAGATTGTACTCTCTACTCTGAACAATAAACTGAAAAGTTTTTAAAAATCAAAAGAGAAATGAAAAAGTTACAGCTTAAGGGCTCAAAAACCGTAAGATAAAGAGAAATGCCTACGCTTATGATTTTGTACAGCAAGACAAGATGCATCTAATTCTTTAACTTGAATGCTTTAACTCAGAAACTAATAAAGACATTGTGCTTCAATGTATTTTTAGTATTAACCTTGTCAAAACCGGAAGTGCCGAAACCGGAGGTTTCGAATCTTACATACGCGTGTTATTTTAAAATGCTGTACGTCTATTGCATGGTTGATTTAATATGTCTTTCTGTTTTCAAAAAATCGCTGACGAAACTTTGTCGAGACTTCTTATAACAAGTTACTTGAATAGCAACTTATAAAGCAATGCAATGTCAAAAGAAAGATAACTCCAGAACTTTACAAGAAGCTACACTTCCAATTTCAGAGGAAAATTTTCGAAAAAAATCATATTGAAGTAAGTATTCATTCCTCGGAAACCAAAATTGGTATGCCTATAGTATTTATGCTCTACATTCTTAGAGCAAAGCGAGATAACTCTTACTAAATAAAATTTTGAAATTCAAAAAATGTCATTGTCTTTGAGCCTTCCAAATCCCTATAAGGAGTCAAAAAGTGGCCCCTCGGACCATAATTTTAAATTAATTTTAAATTCCTAACGATAAACTGAAAAGATTTTTAAAATCGGGAAAGAAATAAAAAAAGTTACAGCTAAAGTGCTGTTTTGTACGTTGGCCCCGGCAGATCCCTAATTCTTTCAAATTGTCTACCCAAAAACTTTTCCGGTCTGTGCATTGTGTGTATCATCATACATCGGAAATATTGTAATGTTAACTTGAAAACTTTTTGAGAAAACGAACGACGCGTGATTTTAGTTTTAACATTGATACTCCCATAGACAATTTTTCAAAGGCTTATACATGTAAAACCAGAAGTACTCAATATTTTTATTCAAACTTGGATCAATGTTAAATAGTTCTATCTGAACAATGATAAGGCGTCTAATAAAATGTCTAAGGTTTTTTGAATTCTTTTTTGTTTTTCATCCCCTCTTTTCTCAAGGTTGAGCCTTAATATCTTAAAAATGGTAAGAGATAGAGAAATGCTTACGGTTATTATTCTGTACAACTGGACAAGATGCATCTATTTCTTAAATTTGAATGCTCTAACTCAAAAAAATAATAAAGATATTACGTTTCATTGAATTTTTAGTATTTTCCTTGTCAAAACCGGAAATGCCAGAACCTTACATACGTGTGTCATATAAAAGTGCTATAAAATTATAGCATTCTTGTTTTAATATGTTTTCCGTTTTTAAAAAAATCGCTGACGAAACTTTGTCGAGAATAAGAATAATAAGTAGAACTTTTTTTGTCTTCAACAAAAAGTAAGGGCTTTTCGACAGCCCCATTATACCTTTCTAATGAAAAGTTCAATTTAATTATTATATAATTTATTTCCAAGTGTTCTAAACGCCTTGGTATCCCCAGTTGCTTAGATAGGAACTTATGAGTAGTGCAATGTAAAAAGAAAGATAACTCTAGAACTTTACAGGTAGCTTCACTTCTAATTTCCAGAAAAATATTTCAAAAAAAAATCATATTGAAGTAAGTATTCATTCCCCGGACACCAAATTTGGCTTGCCTACAGTAATAATGCTCTATATTCTTAGAGCAAAGCGAGATAACACTTTCTAAAAAAAAAAATTAAATTTAAACAAGTTGTGATCTTTAGGCCTTTCACCACCCTATAAGGAGTCAAAAGTGGCCCCTTGAACCATAATTTTAAGATTGCACTTTTTATTCCAAACAATTGACTGAAAAGATTTTGAAAATAGGAAGAGAAATCAAAAAGTTACAGCAAAAGGGCTGTTTTCAACGTTAACCCGTGCAGATCCCTAATGTTTCAAAATTATGTACCCAAAACCTTTTCCTGTCTGCGCATTGTTTGTGTCATTATACTAGTGAAATATTGTAATGTTAACTTGAAAACGTTTTGAGAAAACGTGGAACGCGTGATTTCAATTTAACATTGAAACTCCTATAGACAATTTTCATCAACCCATAAAACCGGAAGTACTACATATTTTTTGTTAAGACTTAAAATGTATGTTAACTACTACTACGTTAACAATATGAAGACGTCTTCTTAAATTTCTAAGGTCGTTTGATTTTTTTGGGGGGGGGGGGGGGGTTATCCCCCCTTTTCTCAAGTTTGAGGTCAAATATCTTAAAAACGATAAGATATAGAAAATCGTTATAGCTGACAAATTTGTACAACTTGACAAGATACATCTTTTTCTAAAATTTGAATGTTCTAACTCAAAAAGTAAGTAAGATAGTGCGTTTCATTCAATTTTTAGTGATATTCTTGTAAAAACCGGAAGTAACAGAACCGGAAGTTTAAAACCTTACATACGCGTGTCATTAACAATTGCTTCAAGACAGTTGCATAATTGTTTCAATATGTCTTTCCGTTTTCATAAAATCGCTGACACAAATTTTGTCGAGATATTAATAAAAAAGACGAAACAAAAGGTCTTTTCGACCGAAAGTCGAAAAGCCCTAATAAACAGAAGAATAACAATAGGTCTCTTCGACCGAAAGTCGAAAAGCCCTAATAAAACAGAACGAAAACAATAGGTCTTTTCGACCGAAAGTCGAAAACCCCTAATAATTAATATTTACACTTGCAAATGTTTTCCCTTATATAACACTGTTTGCGCAATCCGCTGTTATTACTGCATAACATCATTATGGGTCAAGAGGTAAAAGTAACGGATGAATAATCTAAGTCACTACTTTTTCTATGTGCAAAAACTAACTGACTTGTGCTGAAACACACCTATTTAGATATCGTATTGAAAACATAATTTGGGTATAACAAATATACGGATCTGTATTTTGTTATACAAAGTTTTATTCATTCATTTCCTTAAAAAATATAACATTAATTGCGAGGATAAATTATTCATGTTAGAAAATACGTCAGGGCCTGTAAAAAGAATGATTATGGATCGACATCGTAACGAGGCGTTCTTGAAAATTACAATCGCAATTTGTCAAAGGAGTTAATTCAGTTAAAATTCATTTCTGAGATTTATTACAAGCCTCGGTCAAAATTGCAAACACAATATCAAAGACCTTTCGTGTTTAGTCCATTCACGGATCACGGTCAAATTTAACTCCTTGTGCTTTTCTGTCCGATTTGTTCCGTAAAAAAAGTTAAAATCGCTTTCCTCTATAATGTCGGAGGAAATCATTATGCTCTTGAATCTGATTCTGCGATAGAGTTTCCCCTAAAAATGCCTAAGCAGTCTCTAACTTAACTTTCAATCGCTTTGTTTTCAAATTTCTAACCGCTCTGCGACTTCAACAGATGTGGTACTAATCCGCCGAGCTTCCATCGGTTTTTTCAATTGTACAAGTTAATTTTCTGTTCTGTTTCCCTTTTTAATAATATAAAAGTGTTGTCTTGTAAAAAGTAGTGTCATATTTATTTATCACGATAATCAAATGCTTGCAACATTTGTGCACTATTTTTTGTTACGTCATCTTAATCGAAGCGGCTTTCTGGGTCATCACAAAAGGGAAAGTATGGAGCATTGTTATTGTCATAATTTGCAACAAATGTAAATATAAGAAATAAGGTATCATTTTTGGATGTATACCGGGATATAAATACGGGTTGGTCACGTGATCAAATCACATTGCGTTTTTATCGTTATCGTTTGTGTATCGTGAAAATTCAGTCAGTTTGTGATCGTCCGTATATCCTGCGTAATCGTTTGTGTATATCGTTTGTCAACAATAACGCTGTTACTACAGTAGTAGTCAAAATGTGCAATACAAAATTTCACTGTCTAAATATGAAGCTTTACATATATAAACATAATCAATGAATGCTTTTTGGTAGATACTGTACAATTAGCATTGTAATGCAGTTGTTAATATATTATTAAATACTTTCTACATTCAAGATTGAAAAGATTATTTTAATTATCCAATTGCACTAGGTTATTTTCATCCAAGCATTTTAATGGGTCTCTTATTACATTCTATTGTGACAAAATGATGTAAATTTCTTCTTTCTCTTGTTACCTAACGATGAGGGTTAAACGATTAACAATGTATACAGTGGCCATGGCCTCTACGTGACCTTGACCTACGATTTCTACCTTGCATGTGCTGAACTTCTTCTGTATAGAGCTGCATGGTTGGGATCTACCTGTATGGAAACAATAACAAATCAATATACATACATACACAATAAACAATAAATAATGTCCTTTACACAACACACAGCAATAAATAAACGACATCTTTATACCATGCCTACTATATGCCAGTATGGCGTTAAAAAATGTACATTTTTTTTCAAATTATGTTAACCTAACCTCTCTTTGCCTCTCTTTATTATCAGATCCTCTGTTACCACAATGAAATGCATCAACTCTACATTTGGCCAAATTCATTTTTTTTTCGTAATTTGACTGATAAATGAGAAAGAATTTAAGAATTTTTTGATAATGATTATTCTAGAGAGAGTAGAGTTAAAACAACAGCAAAGTAGTTAGACAAAGAACTAACACTAAAGCTTATATTATCAGTGGATCGAGAGGGGGTTTAATTGGCTAAAAAACAGTTAGATTAAACATGAACAAGAAATTATTCACCTAAGCATCATTTCACTCAGGGACAATGAAGCTGATTTCTAATATTATATCAGCTGAGAGCTTCTCTGTAGGAATTTGAAAGTTAGTTTAAAGAGAATTGAACCCGGGACCCTTTGTTTACCAGCATCACCACACTTCCTCTGCGCCACGGCAACTTACATATTATGTGGTTTTTATATCCTATATATCAGTGGATATTGCATCAATGTATTAAATGTGTTTACTTGAAAAGATTTTGACAAACCATTGACAAACCATTCAGTTTGTAACAATCAATTATATCTAATTTAGAAATTACATGCATGCAATGCATGTATTTAGAATGAAATACGGAAATTGGTCTTCAGTGAACAAAAATATATTATACCTAAATGGAAACCGTTAGCCTCACTAGGAGGCTCTTAGTTAATAAATTTAAACCGAGTAGATATACGTTCATTTAATTTATAGCTATAAAAATGTAAGAAAGAAAATGAAATCATTTCTTTTATTAAATGCATTGAAACTATTAGGGTATTTGTTAAATTTCCCGCAATTTCCCGGTTTTCATGATCGCGGCGCCGTTCCAGTATGTTTAAATATATTTAATTGTATACATGGTTTTTAAACTATCAATTCTATAACAAGTCAAACAATTTTACCAATTACCGGTGACGTATTTACTGCATGTGGCAATTGCAAATGATGTATGCATATACTTGTACATACAATTGTATGATGTACCAGGCCGGGTATATGTGACATATCTACCCTTATACATATATTTATATAATTAACCCCTATTTATGATCACCGGTACATTAATTAATTAGCCTCAAGATTTTACTCTTACATACATGTATTTTCAATTTGTAGACGTAACATTTTTGAAACCCAGAGCTAGGAAATAATACTTTGAAAATGAATTACAAATGTAAATTATCTTTTATTCACTAGACTTATCGTATACTCGTACATACTAAGATTCAACGCCTTTAGAAACCCTGACGTGCACCTGGGCACACGACACACCTGTTGTGTATATCTTGTATATTCTTTGTTAGTTCCAGGGGTTTTCTTAAGTTGGACAAACAATAGACTTTAATTAGATATACACGAACGTGCACCTGGGCACACAACACAACTGTTGTGTATATCTTTATATTCTGTGTTAGTTCCATGGGTTTTCTTAAGTTGGACAAACAATAGACTCTAATTAGATAAACACAAACGAACAAAACTATGTCTAGACAAACAAAGCAGTAATATCCTGCCCGATATAACAAAGGCAGTTGAGAGTCTTTTCATCTTTAAAATGTATCTAGCAGATCTAGAGTTAGACCTAGAAATAATGAAAATTGAAACAAAATACAAACCCTAAACCGATTATCAAATCAAATCATTCATTTTTGGTTCATTATCTTTATTTTGTTTAATAACCGGATGAACTGAGAGATAGATAGAGAGAGAGAGAGAGAGAGAGAGATTTATTTCACCGATTAATTTATAATAGGAAACAAACATACTTAAATTAGTTTTAATGCACAGATTAAGATACAGAGACTGCGCTCACCCCTTCAATAATTTTGAAACCCCCAAAAAATTATAAAGAATTTTATAACGGCAATCTGTGTCCATCGGAGCGGTGTTGATGATAGTGATCTGTCTTTAATGGAGCGACAATTAAAACCGCCTGGAACACCCCCCCCCCTTTCTTGGAAATTATATTATCACTCGGATGATCCCCTCCCATCCCTATAAAAGAGCTTCTGCATTTAATATATGTTTTTATTGTTCAGCTTGATCAAACTTGACTTAAAGGGAACTTAAAGATGGTTTAAAGACAACTTAAAGGGAGCGTAAATGCCACTTAAAGATGCATTTAGGTGGCTTAAAGATGGCTTAAAGATGACTTAAAGAAGTTTGGACATTAAGGACCTATAAGCTCAGCTTAAAGGTGACTTAAAGGTGGCTTAAAGATTGTTTATCCTTTAAGCCACCTTTACGCCACCTTTGTTTTTCGCCCTGTGATTCTCCACAACACTAAGATGCTATTTAGATTAGAACATCAAGATACAGACCTCGTAGGCAACCAACTTTTATCTCTTACCAAAATAAAACAAATTAGAAAATATGAAAAAACTCCTCCCAAGATTACAAACGTATGAAACGCAAATCATGTAAAGAAATTGCGTAAATATATTGAATTATACGGAAGCGTATTAGTGCCACATACATGTGTGCACTTCACTTTTTTTCTTTCATTTTCCACACTTTAATCTGTAAATTTTACACTTTAATCTATAAAAGTTTCATCTTAAAGATTCAAATTTTAATCATACTTTAAATTTTAAAAACACTTTAACTTGTAAAATTAACACTTTAGTCGGTAAATTGTACACTTCAATCTGTAAAATTTACACATTAATGAAATTCACACTCAGTCTTACATCTGTAAAATTCAAATTCAAATCTTTAAAATTCACACTTAAACTGTATATCTTACACTTGAAACTGTTAAATTCACACTTTACAGTAATCTGTTAAATTTACATTTTAATATGTAAAATTTACAATTAAAAGTGGACAATTCATACTTTAATCTGTAAAATTCAAATTTTCATTTGTACAATTCACACTTTAATCTGTAAATTTTACATTTTTATACGAATACTACACTTTAAACTGAAACATTCACACTATAATCTGTAAAACTTACACTTTAATCTGTAAAATTTACACTTAAATCTGTTTATTGTAAATTTTTATCTATAAAATTTACAATAAAAGTGTAGCATTTACACTGCAATCTGTAAAATTCAAACTTTAATCTGTAAGTTTTACTCTATAATATGTAAAATTTACACTTTAAAAAGTAAAATTAACATTTAAATCTGTGATATTCACACTTTAATCTGTGAAATTAAACTTCAATCAGTAAAATTCACTTCAAAATGTAAATGTAAGCCTAAATGTGTAAAATGTATACTTAAATCTATAAATTTTAAATTTAATTTGTAAAATTCACACTTAAAATCTAACTATAATCTGTATAATTCACACTTTTATATAACAGTTTAAATTTTAGAATTAACACTTAAATATATAAATTTTACACTTTAAGCTGTACAATTTACACTTTAAAGAGTAAAATTCACAATCTGTAAGTTAATACTCAAATCTGTTAAATTCACTCTTAAAAGTGTATAATTCATGCTTTAATCTGTAAACTTTACATATGAATCTGTAAAATTTAAACTTTAAATTGTAAAAGGACTTTTTATCTTGTAAAATTGACTCATATGTACACATACATTGGAGAGTTCTTGTCATCTCCAATGGTTTGATCTACGCAAATTGGACTGAAATTATTTAATTAGCGAGTATTTCAAACTTTTTCTTAAGTACAGTGACATTATTACACAAAAGTAATCTTTGTAAGAAAAAATACCGTGGGTTTTTCAAAGTACATAAATAGTTTAATGCCTGGGCTTATTTCAACGCGTTCTATAATGATATTACAATCAAAATAACAAACAATGTTGAATTACTGATCATTCAAAAAATAAACAATATTTGTCTTAACCTCGACTTAGTATAAGTACTTTCAGTTCTTTGAAATGTGTGCGTACAAATACATAATTAAATAAAATTCTAATGCATACGAATGAATAGAATTTGATGCATCAAACTAGAAGAAGTTGACGTTTGATTTACATTTAACAGGCTTAAAGACTGTGTATTAGCATAAAAGGTAAACAAAAAGTCAAAACCCATAAAAATTGTTACAGATAATTCTACATTTTATGTGGCGGCCGCTATATAATTATGTGGTGGCCACCAGATAAATAAGTGGCGGTCGCTATGAAGACCACCACTTATAACTCTGGCGGCCGCCACATAGCTTTCCCTTGGACTGATTTGTCACATTTTTATTGGTTTAAACATTGCACGTGATTGTCTCAGATATCTCGATATTCGTAAAGTGAGAATTAATATGAGGCAATATGGCCGTCATTGGCCAGAAGTATAGAAACTGCATGCCTTAAGTTCTTTAAATATTTTGAGTAGTTGCCATTTAAAATTCTTTAAATCTAAAGTAGTTGGCCTTTGAATACTGTCGTCAAATCACTGTGTCTGGAGCAGAGCAAAATGGCAGAGTCGAAATTTGCCCGAATCTCTGCAGAGGAAAGGGAGAAACCATTTGAAATTGAATAACAACAAAACATTGTAAGCAAACATGGGTGAAGCGAAGACTTTTAAAGAGTATTTCATTGGTTAGCTTGATAATTTGAAAGAGTTAAAATGAGTGAAATTGGACGAATTGTTAGGCATCTTGTATATATCGTTTCGTAGATCATCGCTTTTTGGAAATAATCACTTGATAGTCCTCAGGAGAACAAAACACTTATTAGGTTTAATTGTTACTGATTTAGTAAGAAATATATTGGGTTGATCAATCTTATGATTTGGCGGCCGCCAGATATAATGAATGTGGCGGCCGCCTGATGAAACATATTTTCCATCTGTCATTACCCGGCTTCCGTAGATAACTCCCTTCTTTACATATATTTAATATCTCTTAAAATCTCATAGTTAAGGCTCCATCAAATTAATTTTTAGATTCTCATCCCCGCCCGCCCCTCTGAAAATGGGCCGCCCCGATGCATTTTATTTTTAAAAAAATTGTGAAGAAAAAAATTTTCGGGAAAAAAAATCGGGCTCGGTATACAAAAAATTCCAAACCATTTTAATGGCTGCATAAACATGTGAATTCAAGTCACGTTTCTTATCATAAGGATAATATCATAAGGATACAAATGTCTTCATGCATTAACGTATAAGTCAAAATAAAATGGAATTAAAAGATTACAAGTGGGTTTGTGTACTCACATTAGCATTAGCAACTTAAAAGAATAGAGCAGTTGTTATTTCTAGAACATAAATAGTGTAAAATGTGTTTTTAAAAGTATAATAAATAAAATTCGCCCACCCGCACCATATTTTTTGCAAATCAGGATGAGAGTCTGAATATTAATTTCATATGGCCTAAATCTAAAAACGTCTATAAGAAAATTCGTAAAAATAAGTTAAAAAAGGAAATTGGACGCGTTTGACGAACAAAAGTCATCTTCTAAACAATGCAACATATAGCTATTTTCATTCTCCATCAATGCTGCGAAGAAAAACAAATTGCGATCTTACTAAAATGCCTGACGATTCATAACATATATTGAAATTCGGGAACATATATTTTTAGACAGTGTGATTTTAGTTTATAGAACAATAAAATAATCCTTTATTTCAGATTCTGTTCAAATTTCAATCAAATTAAAAAGACAAGTAAAACGGCATGCATTATAAAAACGCTTAGCGTTGAGCATTTTTTTTTTGCCATATGACACTTATACATTTTGTCTAAGAGTATTTTCTCTTAACTGTTTCACTTTATGGAAAATTAAATACTGGTAATGTCGATAACAATATTTATTATTCAAGCACGATCAAAGATATGCCGAAAATTAATCAAAACAACCATGCGGTGTTTACACAATATTTTACAGATTAATGTGTAATTTTTACAGATAAATGAGTAAGTTTAGAGATTGAAGTGTAAATTTTAGAAATTAAGGACGTTAGATCAATCAAAAGTCTTAAAGGTTTTTTTTCGAAAGTACTTTTTAAAAATCTACACACATAGCTTAACCAAAACTCATAACAAAATGTTGGGGTCCATATGCTTCATTTGGCGATACAGTGTATTTGATATGACCTTTCTGCACTGAAAGTGCAGATTGCACATAAATCGCTTTTCCCTCTATATTTTATTATCGGAATGAACCATGACACCAAATACTAAATAAATTTATGCTATCATTAATAAATAAAGTTAAAATTATCATAAAAAAAAAATGTTGTAATTTCTTTACATAATTGGTATTTTGACCTTTTTGCACTGATAAAACGCTATTTTTATCTCTTAACATTTCAACATGTAATGAAATTGCTTAACAGTCTCAAACTTTTTCTCAAACCATGATAAACTTGTCAGAAAAGTCTTAAAATTTCTCAGAAAATATAAAAAAAAAAGTATGGGTCTAGTATGTAAGATTTGAGATATGGCATGAAATAAGGTGATTTTAGGCAAAAATCAGGATGCATTTTTTCTTGACACTTATTACATATAAGTTAAATTTGCCAATATGTGTCAATAGAAATATTGAAAAATTGAAAAATTATCTTTTTCGTAACACAATGAAGGTATTCTTATGCACAAACTATCTGGAAATTTTGTTTGAACTCAAAATAAGGAAGCTAAAGTGAAGGTACTCTAAAACAACTGAGTTATGAAAAATGTTCATTTTCTTCTTAAAAACCTTCCGCTACAAAATAAAGTCCCATACTAAACTCTGTAAATGTGTAATTTTTCCATTATCATTTTATTTAAGCATTTATTTGGCATTATAAAATCTGATGTTATGGGTACAATCAATATATGATGCATAATTTCAAGAAAATAGGCGACCCAAACTGGCTACCCAAAAACAGAGGAACGAGCCACTTTAAAGTGTAAAATGTAGAGATTAAAGTGAGAATTTTACAGTTTAAAGTGTGAATTTTACAGCCTAAACTGTACATATTTCAAGAATTAAACGTGAATTTAACACTTCAAGTATGAATTTAAGAGATGAAAGTGTAAATTTTACTGATAAAAGTGTGAAATTTACAGTAAATTTTACAGTCAAAAGTGTAAAAAAAAATTAAATTTAATTTGTTAAATTTAGAGAATAAAGTGTAAATTTTACACTTAAAAATGCAGATTTTACAGTTTAAAACTTATAGAATAAGAAAAAATTAGTAAGAATTTTAAGGATTAAACTGTGATTTTTAAACATTAAAGTGTGAATGAAACACTTCACAGATTGAAGTGTAAAATTTACATATTAGAAGTGTGAATTCAATCATTTTAAATGCGAATTTTACAAATTATAGGGTAAGTTTCACACTTTAAAGTGTAAAGTCTACGGATTTAGGTGTAAAATTTACAGATTAAGGTGTAAAATTTACAGATTGAAGTGTGACTTTTACTGGCAAAAGTGTAAATTTTACAGATTAAAGTGTAAAATTTATATATTTAAGTGTAAATTTTAAAGTGTGAATTTTACAGATTTTAGTGTGCATTTTACAGATTAAAGTGTGGAAAAAACAAAAATGAAGTGCATGTGTCACTATAACTCTTCCGTAGATTATGTTAACATTTAAAACATTGTTCAGTATTAAATAGAAACAACACGCATACATTGTTTTTCCTTGTACAGAAAGTGCATCTGGGTTTGAATTGCATTTAACATTGTTCCTGTAAGTGACCCACCCAATTTCCCTCTTTTACAGCAATGTGTGTGTGATAATAGCAGTGAGAGGTCTACCGAGAGCCGAGAGCATGCGTACATGGTTATCGTCAGGGGTCGGACGAGTCAGAGTAACAGAGAGTGGAGCAGAGACACCTGGCGGGGACGATGTTACCTGATTCCGCAGCTGCACGCCTGTTGACAGATTCCTCTCCTTAAAAGGCTGCGTGGTTCGCGGGCCCATATACGCAGCTAAAAGTTGAAAACAAAGCGTAAAGTAAAGCCCAATTTATCAGCTTAAAAATAAAAATTAAAACAATATGTTGCAGAAGAATCAACAAGTGTAGAAGTTTGAGTTAAAAACAACCGTCTTAATTGCATGGAAAACTCTTGGCTGGGGTCTTTGATCACGAATAAGATAGATAAGAATACGTCTATGGATTGTGCGTGTCTGTGTGTTCAATTCAGACCTTAGAATTCTAAAATGACTGTTTCCACACCCGGTGATTACACTTACTGGATCAAGAAGCCATACATGTACCCTGTGTTTACTATTTTTGTTTGTTTGAGGGTTTTGGGGGGTTGTCAAACAAAATAGCAGAAGAAAGCTGACAAGTTGTGGGATACAAAAACGATTAATCGATAGACATTCAAACGTGCATAAGATTTTTTTTTTGTTAAACGCAAGAGCAAAACATACAATACTGAATAAACATGAAGAAAACAACAATTAATCCACAGGAGTTTCAAAGATTAGAGCGTGGCGCAGAAGTGCATTCTACAGATACACTTGTATACCAAGTTATGACAGCTATACAAGTCACAACGGAGTGTGTAACTCACTCTCTCTCTCTCTCTCTCTCTCTCTCTCTCTCTCTCTCTCTCTCTCTCAGCTCAGATTTCATGCACTCCTGAGACATGTTATAATTCCGGTGTCTGCTTAATAAGTCTAAGCTATAGGATACAAAGGTTCTATCATTTTAGAAGAAGATGAAGTAAACATGAGTTAGTCCATTAAGCGCATTTTTTTATAATTGGTGGTAAGACCTGCATTCATATAAATGCATAATCAAAATATAAGTTTAAATCTTATGCGTAGTTAGGTGTTATTTCACTCAGTTTATCTAGAGAAAAAGATTTCGGTAAACTTCATAATTATTTTGTTGGTATGTTGAGTAACTTTAAATTTTTGTACAAAAAAAAAAAAATAAATAAACATACAAGGAAGATTACAGCGAATGCACACATGCTTAACTTTAGCCAC